>NW_016158188.1:0-27708 GCF_001687245.7 Rhagoletis zephyria
ATTTTCCCGTAGTCTTTATAGGGTGTTTCGAAAGGGGCTGCCGCTACAGAAATTTAACTTGTTCATGTTCTACTTTTTGTCAGATCTAACTGGGAGAATACCTGTGTGCACTAGTTTTCTTTATCACTCAATTGTAATTAAGTTTAAAAGTTTATAAAAAATATAAAGTTTATAAGTATATAAAAAATAACAACGAGAAATGAAAAAAAGCAAATTTGTGTAATTTCACATTCATTTGGGAAATAACACAAATTTGCGTTATTGCCATTTTTGTTATTCTCATCATCTTAATTGAATTGAATTCGGTTAAAAAAAATATATTGGTTATAGATTAACAACTTAAATTAAAAATAAGGAGGCTCAAAATCCACTTTAGAGCTATGTTTTCGTGGAATTTTTATCAGAGAAAAAGTTTTACCCGCCCTAATGTACATATGTATGTACACACAAAAGTATCTAGCTACTCTTATTTTGTTCCAGCAAGACTACTCTCCAAATACTCTGAATGCGCAGCTCTTAAACATTTTTATAAACATCGGGAATACTGAAGATAGCATTTCTGAACTCCAGGGAATGAGACGTATGAATAATCTTAAAACCAGTTACAATTTATTTCTTATAAGTAACCATGTCGCTAACATTGTACATCGAGTTTCGATTTTCTGAGCGATTTCTGGTGTGCTCTCATCTTACTTACAGGGCAATTGTCTTATTAATATCTTAGCGGTTATCTTAGCTAATATACAAAGAACTAATCTTAACAAAAGCGCTTATCGCTTTGTTTTATAACAAGGGTGAGCAAATTCGGTTTTAGAAAAATTTTTACTAGAAAATCCGCAGCTGTAGTTTGCTGCCCAAAAGCAATACAAAAATTTTAATATCGCTGGTTATTTAACCGCCCATATATAAATGGGGGTCACTGTGGTGTTTTGGGTAATTAAATTTCTTTATATCTTTTTTTTTATTTATCTCCACATACGCAATTTAGAATCGGTCCATTATCATTTGTCATTTATGTATATGTTTTAATAGCAACGCTTAGAAGTAATTCCTCTACGATTTTTCCCTAGTTATAATCAGAAAAGTTTTTGCCATTTACGAACCCTAATAGTCTAATCTGGTGAATAAATATTTAATAACTGAAGCCCGCCTCTTCACAAAATTGGGTCAGTATAAAAAATATCGATTATGTTCTTGAAAATTCGGTAAAACTCTTCACTTAGGAAGTTTTTTAAAATCTTATGACATGCTTATGTATAAAATAAAATACGTTATGTGTATAAATACGTTCATTCAGTGAAAATGTTTTTGTTTTTGTTTTTGTTGTTTTGTTTTAAGTTTTACTCTACAAATGAACGAGACTATAAGTGTAAAGATGATTTAAAAAAGTAAAGTTTGACTATACTTTTGGAAAGGATGAAGACTTTGTTTTTTTTTTTGCCAGGAGTCCCCGTTTGAGTCCTAGTTATTATGGTAACCCTTCCCCTTGTTTATTTTGTATGTATATTGATTTATTTGTGCGATTTGAGAATTTTGGTTTTTTGCCGCACGGTGTTATCCTCACAGTATCACCCAATACGGATTTTAAATCTTGTGGCGCCTTTCACCTCGCCCGGGGATGCCACATTGGCTGCTCGTGGCGTTTTTGGCCACGTGCATAATGGCTTGACGCCCAGTAGACGCAGCATATTAAAAGTATTTGTTGCCATATAATAAAAGCGAATTCTACTAGTTTATTGTAAGTTTAAAAGAATTCGGTTAAATTGGCAATATGCTTGTGTATACGGAATAACCATATTTAAGTAGTAATTATGGCACCCAAAAGCTAAATCTTTCGTCTTTCCGAATTAAATTTTTCTTAAATATTTACATACACATGTATATACTACATATTCCTTTGCTCGTTGGTTAAGTGTCTGCAAATTTATTGCTCCCTTATGAAAGTGCAAGAAATTTTACGGACGACCCAAGCAAAGCAAGCGTGCCATTTAAAGTTTTTCTAAACTCAATTCCCATCTCGAACGGCGCGCGTAAACTAATGTGATGCGTTCACGAACAAAAAAAATATTACTTGTCGCAGATTCTTAGAACTAATTTAAAGTTTTTCAATTTAATGTGCATAAAATTTTTCACGTGCTACTGCGCACAAGGCAATCATGAAAACTTTATGGAAATTTATTCGATTTTAATGTGTAAATTTTTTAATGTATTATATTCAACTTACGCCAAATTAGCGCAAACAATTTTATAAATACATACGTGGAACAAGAATGCTATTATATTTATGTACGTAAGGGTAAAAATTTAACATTTTTCAAAATTGCATGTGTTGAGACTTTCATCTAATTTTTAACCCACATTTTGGTATTCCCAGTGAGTTTTGTTTCACAACGAAATTCGTGATCCCTTATTTTAACTTGAACGTAGTTCATTGTGGATTATTTTCAGTTTACTTTGCTCGGCTTTTTGTTTTCGCTCTATTAAATTTTTATAATTTTCCAAACCAAAAACGAAAACGGTGGAAAAGAAAGTCAGCAATAAACATTTCGAATTCATTTATGAAGTGCAATATTAAAATTTACCTGAGCTAGACGCATTGGAAAATAACTCCAAAAATTGATTTGTCTAGAAATAAAATTATAGAGAATATAGAAAAGTTCAAGCAAAAGATCCGGATAAAAATGTTTAAACATTTTATCAAAAGAATCAAAAAAATGCGTTTTTTGGAGATTTTTTCGAATTGGTCTAGTTCATGTAAAGTTGTCCACAAAATAATGAATATTCATTAAATCAGCGGGATTTTTCAGCAGCTTGAAACTCGCACTCCTACTAAAATTAAACGGGATGCATACCACAATTTTGTTTGAAATTTTAGTGAAAATTTACAGAGTACAAAGTTTGAAATATGAATTTATATGGTGTTTGTTGTATAGCCAGCTTCACTTTTACAAAAAAATAATAAACATTAAATAAACAAAAGACGAATAGTCAAAATTGGTTAAAATATCACACTCCTATTATTTTGTGGACCACTCTAAATATTAATATTTTTCCGAAATAGTTTGGCTTAGACCGTAAAATATAATAGACTTTATAATTTCGTGCATATGTTTCCTCCATTTATTTATTTATCTTGCTGGTGTCGAAATAGAATTCGTTTTGATTTCTTGGATTTACATTAAAACACATTCATTTCTCGATACAAGGTAATGCAAAATTGAATGCCCCACTTTTCTTAGGACATTGCGCTGGGAAAAAATGCATTTTCGAATGAGAAAAGGGTTGGTTTACTGATACTTTTTTTCTATTACTATGCATTACATTTTCCCACTGGGTATGTACGCATAAAAAGGCATGCAATGAAAATTCAAATGCAAATAAATTTTTTGCTGGACAACCGAGAGTATAGACTAAAGTTAGGCATTGATAGGATGAGAGTGATAATCGCTACATATTTAGGGGATTCGTAAGGCCTGTTAAGCGTCGTATTATCTCTTAAGTCTTAAAATTCGTACATGTAAATAAACGATTAAAGTGGTTTTCACCGTGCACGATTAGAGCTAATTTTATACTTCATATTAGTTCAAAAACATTTCGGTGCGGTTAGAAATACTTTAAAACCATTTGAATCATTATTTTATATTGTACCTAAGATATTACGATGCCTAACACGCCTTGTGAATCCACTGATTATCTTTCACTTTGAGCGAAAATTTTGTCGACTATCATTTAGAATTTGACACCCGCTTAAATATTTTGTATAAATACGTAAAACCATAAATATCCTGCTTATTGATTTTCTGCCATCACAATCCAAACAAATTCAATCGTATGTACCTTTGTGCTTTTGTGTGCGCATTAAAATCGATTGAGACAACCGTTTGGCAATTTCGACAGATTTTGATTGATTAGTTGGTTTAACATTTTTATTCCGACGAGGATTTTCTACTGCTATCGTTTGTTATTGTGCATGCTCGTTCCTTTGACCTATGCACATTTTACATATGTATGTATGTTAGGGTGTCCCTTAAAATTTAACTTATTAAGTTTCTTCGGGAACGGATTTTATTTTGCTCGTTTTTACCTATATATTGTGTACGTAAAATTTTACTTTAATATTTGAAAGTTCTGGTGTACCACAAGGCTCTTGAAGTGGAAAATTTTATTTTAATATGTGACTGTTATCTTTAAAACTTTAATACACGGTAATTGACAGTAGGTATGGCAATAAATCACATGTCATCGAATTGATTCTACTTAAAAATATACAACTGATGCGATTTATTTTAACCGCACCTCTTACAGGGTTTCAGTTATTTTCGATTTTGTACCTCCGTGCCCGGGCTTGACGAGTGCACTCACCATTCTTATCAATGTAGTAAAAAAATGGAAAAATAAATTTTATGCAAAGCTTATTGTGTTCTACCGGTTATACATCGCGCTAGGGATTCGCCAAAGCTTATGGCTACCACATTCTGTAGTGGATGTAGAGAGTCACACCTCAGCCAGAAGCCCCATTGTGATATTTTAGAGAGACCTCATGCATACCGCATCTACTTTCCCATGTAAGTGGTTTATTTATTTTCCTGAAATTCAAGGATTCTTAGTCTGCTGGGCAATCGTTTAACAGATGCTTGGGACTACGTTGACATAACTAGGACAAAGCAGGAAAATGTCAGAGAAAATGCTCCTTCTATTCGTTCTTGCAATTGTGATAGAGATCATTAGAGGGGAGACTTTTTCCTTCGTCTATTTCCTGCGGAAAAAACTTACCCGTGAGATAATGGAGTGACAATCAAGAAGAACTTGAGACTATATCTGTTTCCATTTATTCGTGGGCCACCTGAAGTTCGCCCATGAAGAAAATTTGCGTGGCGTCATTTAGGGCAGAATTGAACAGCTATAGATTAGTTCCCTTCAGAGTTTTAAGATTTATTATCGTTCCGTGTGTTTATTGTATTATTGTACGTTAAATATTTGTTTAATTCAAGTTGTGCCATACGTGACCCTCCACACTTATTCGATTTTTTGTGAGAAGTTTTGTAATATGAAGTTACTTACAAAAATATATTTTAAGTATGTATATGAGAGTCAAAAGGTTTTGAGGTCTTCTTTTTGATATCTTAGTGAGAAATTAGCTTCTCTTTATCTTTATGGCGAAATGAGCACAACGCAAAAAAAAAATATCCATCCAAAATAAAAAATTTAATAATAATCAAAGGGTACCTCGCAAATTTAAAAATAAACAATTTTGCTAACAAAAATACTATCAAAGATAATAACAAACTCAACAAAATGAATTAGTCTCAAATTTTTATTTTTGCCGCACACCTGAAAATTATCTAATTAAGCTGAAACCTTACATGCGAGTTCATCTTTATAAAAGGAAGTAATTGAAACCCGTTCCCTAAGTATTCGGTAAAATTTTTTTAAAATTGGCCACATAAGGGACACCCTAACGTATGAGTTTTTCTGATTTTTTTATAAGCAAACATTTTTGTTCACATCGCTGTGGCACTTTTGCTGCATCTGCAACAGTGGAATTCTCTCTGTGTCATTCGTGAAATTGACATTGACATAAATTTCAATAAAACGACAAATGCCGCACTGGTTCAATGGGGATTGAGCGGTGCACTTTTGCCAATACCTTAAATAAATAAATAAACCGCTAACTGTTAAAGCTTATGTAGATGGAAGCACTTAAACATGTAAAAGCTTTCTATCAATGTTGGCAAATATGGTAAATATTGAATTGAATATTTGGTGAATTTTTTAAATACTTTGAATAGATTTTGGCATTCAATCTAGTCCTAATTGATGCACTACATACATTTTAGAGCTTTGGTTTTATGCATTTTTTTCTAATTTAATGAATACTGGAATTTCAGTGGCCTTTTGACCATAGAACTTTTCAAATATTTTCTACATTTATACCGGTAGAAGAAGAAGAAGATACCGGTACTATGTTTAAGTAAAGTAAGTAAGTAAAACTTTAGGTGTAGTTTGAGTCAATATTTGTGAATAATGGGGTGCCAGGGGGTTTTTAAGGGTCCCGCAGATTTTGTCGTCTTCTTTTTAGTCTCTGCCTTATTAGTTCAAAAAGTCCAACGAAGAGATAAGGGTAAATCTTAGCGTTGCGGGTGTTATGTTCTTCCTACTTTTTTCGGCAAAAAAAAAGAATGGTCTCTTTGATCCAAGATATTTACAATGGAACAAACGGAGAGGTGGTATTGCTCAAGGTTATTTTACACAGTCGTTTTAGTTTCACGGAGATACCAAATTCGGAAATGCTGCATAAAGACAACTTATTTTCGTGCTGTCGAAAGCAGCTTTGAAATTGACAAACACAGGGTGTGTCGATCTGATTCACGTGAGTGTTTCTAATATGCTCGTCTAAAGCCACACTGATAAGGCCCAATCAGTTCGTGGACGGTGGGCTTCAGTCTTCACACAAAACGCTCGATGATACCTGGTAACCTATGCTTAGAGTGCTGATCCCGCGGTAGTTGGTACGAATGGCGGGGTTCCATATAGCTCGCGTTGGACCAGATCGCAGCGTTGCCCTGTAAACGGCATCTTTTTCCCCTGTAGCTTCTTGACACTCCTCATCGTACCAGTTATTCTTTCGGGCTCGCTAAAATCCGACTACTTGTTCGGCCGCAGTACTTATTGAGCGAAAAATGTGGTTCCACTGCTCGCATTTGTTGAAGAGTGCTCTCAGAGAGCAGGTGTGAGCGTCGAGTAGCATTTTGACGTTAAGCTTATCTTGCATTCTTGGGCGCACATTTTTTCCTGCTTCAAGATAGTGGTGCGAGTCGATGTCATGGGCCAAGAGAGCGAGATGTTGAAGAATCTCGCTTTGATGCGGATTGTTTCTAGATGTTCGTCCACCGGGGTGAACGCCAGTACTCGACGGCGATGTATCTTTCCCAACGTAAATCTAACACAGCATTTTCGCACCTTTACGTGACAACTGCAGTATATATACATCGCAGCGCTCCACTTTTACCTTGCCTTGCCATGTCCATCGTATTTCTTTGATGCCGGTGATGTCAGCCTTTCTCTTCTCCAGGACATCAACTAACCGGGCAGAGGTGCCTTCCCAATAAAAGGTCCTGATATTCCTGGTACATACCATCAAATCACAGTGTTTTGTACGTTTACTGTGGTCGTCACCAAAAGAAGGCACGTTTTTCGTTTTCAACGGGCGGGACCCAAATCCAGCGCACACGAAGTTTTACGCTTTCTCATTATGGCTCGCTTCAAAACGGGTTCTTGATACGCACAAGAATCACTTTTGAGCACTTCCAGGTGAATGGCAGTTAAAAGCTTATCCCACGTGGACTTCTGCGCACGGAACAGGATATGTGCGCGAATTTGTGGACTCGGTACTAAACTTTCTATTACAATTGGCAGATGCCGCACAATTATTTTGGCGAACAATCTCGACCTGTGGCAGAAATAATCTTGAACAGGGTTTAAAAGGCGGAAGTTTTCAAGAGAGTCTACCAACTATCAGGGTTCTGACCAGGAGGCTAATCAAGTCGAAGCCGGTCAATGGCACGGTAATACTGTTTTACTCACAAGTCAATGGGGGTTCAAAGGAAACTTAGACGCCCACGAACTGGCCAGAGAAGCTTCACGTCTTTCTCTGTCGGGACGGAACCAGGGACGGGAATCTGGTATCTAGTAAATTGAGTTATCAAGGTTAGGAACTTATGACGGGTTTAAAAATATGTTTTGGATCACAGTGTTCCTTGTTTTGTTACAATCAATTCGTTTACCAAATTAACTATTAAAGTAACTACAGCAACTACTAATATCCGATAGAATAATCTGCATATGAAGCACGTGGAGCTTGTTGCAGGTATCTACTGAAAAGCCGATTTCTTAGGAGAATACTAGCGGTGCTATAAGCTAATCGCTCTACGGCCATTAACTTTCAACATTTCAACATAAACAGATGGAAAAGATGTAGCATCCATGTATCACAGCGAAGGCGTAGGCACTTCGAATAATATGATTCAGATTACTGGATGCTCGTTTCTTAGGTGACCTCGACATTTAAGCACAGCTCACTGGGAAAGTTCTTTGTATCGCCAAAATTCGGAACACATCTAAACAAACTTTCTCTTGGACGTCACAATGAAGCCCTGTGGCAACGAGTGACTTCTTGGCTAGAACTTTCCATATAAACCAACCTAATCTTTCCCTACCTAACCAGACAACGTTTTTAAGTATTAAAATACTTCTGTACCGACTTCAAAAAAGCTGTAAGTCTACATAAATTTCAAATCTCTCTCGTCTCTCATTCAGTTTAAAAAGTAACTAAAAGAAAGAATATTTGCACACACATACATAGATATTGTACGCTAAAAAGTCGACAATAGAGAAAAGGAGCGTAAAATTAGGTTAGAAGAAGTCCAAAATCGCAGCGTAAAAAGGATTACACATGTCAAGGCATTTACAGCGAAAATGTCTGGCAATCGCTCAAACACACCTGAGTAAAAGCAATGACTGAATGTCTCTGCTTGTCTCTCCGGAAAAACTGTTCGCACATCTGTTGGCGCACATGTATGTATATATGTACATTGGTCTTGCTGCCATTACTTACATGTGTTGGTGGATAATCCGAAAATATAATATCAGCTGCTCTTCCACTTCTTGGTGCACACAAGTAATCGCATAACAGTTGAAATATACACATGCATTCTATTTTTACTGCTACTCTAGCGCACACAACTTCCTATGTTACACACGCACACGAACGGTACATTCGTGGTGGTTGTATCAGGCTGAGTGCGTGGGTTCTGGACTATTAAAAATTTCATTTGTCAAAGGGATTACACCGCGTATTAGGCGAGATTTTGGCCCCTATTGCGAGTGTCGACTGGCAGTAGAATAGAAATTTGTCGATCGAGTCGATCATCTTTTATTTTGCTATTGTGTAACTTGATCGATAAAAATTTGTACTATTGTGAATGGTTGACAGAATTGTAAACAGCTATTTGTTTGTTTACATTTGTTTCTTGAGTGTTTTATTGACATCATTTTTAAAATACTTGCTTTTATTATAAAATTTAAAAAATGGGCACAGTTGAAATATGGTTTAGTGATGAGGAAGATGATGTGGAAGCTAATAGATTAGTAGAGTTGGCTAAAGCAAGGAGGGAATTGCGAGATTCGTCGGATCCCTTGGAGTTGGAAGCTGAAGTGTATGCACATATGTGAGTTTTATGAATAGAAGTTGCGTTCCCGATGCTTCACGGTTGTTAGGCTTTACATGATTTGCAGGAAAAGGTGTTTTCCTCATTAATAAACTTTATGGAAGTTTAAGAAATACGGTACGGTTATTTGTACAATGATGTTGGGTATTTGTGTCCAAACGCGTGACCCGAGTTTAAAAACTTTAATACATGTGTAGTGAAAGAATTCCACTTTAATTCAAAATAAAAACTTCAAATTTTCGAGCACTATTCAATTAAGTTTTTTTGTAAACTTTTGATTTTGGTTCTGCGCAAAAACACTGTGGCGTAGCCGGAGCTATATGCACAAGAAATATTGTAATGTATCTTTCCCAATAGAAGCGGAGCTTCCTCCCCTACTCTTTCCGGAAATTCCTTTGCCTCTTCACTCTCCTGCATCAGCACGACCAACCGCGCAAGTTGCCTTTTGTTGTTTACAATTTTTGATCTGTAATTTAGACACATACATACATATCGTCGCTCGAATAAAGAAACAGTGTAAATGCCACATACACTATTATTCGATAATTGCACCATTGGATAGACAATCCTTTAATCTATTAGAAAAATCTTTAGTTTTCTTAAATATCTCTTTGGCTCACTAATTTATTCCCGAAAATTGTATTTGTATGGTTTGTAATGGTTTATAAAAACTTCCAATTCGTTTTTCTCAAAACTATACTTTTCATGCTACACTATTTCATTATTCCAGCGACGATATGTATATTTCACAATTTTGTACAACTTCCAGTTCCATTATAGTTCCACTTTCTTACACAAATTTTATAAACGCATACTCCAACGACTAAAAAATAGCAATAGAAGGATGAGCGATTAAAAAGTATTCACAGTCGCTAACTGAGCGACTAAGCGACACTCGCAATAGCATCGATAATCGATAATCGCTTAATAGTCGTTTATCTACTGCCAGTCGACATTCGCAATAGGGGTGTTTGTGAGCTTTTAGGAAGATATGATTTGTCGACTGTGTTTTTTTTATGCTCCCTTCTCATTATACTAAATTGCAAATATACATATGTACATATGAGGCTATGTGCAGTTGTGTATGCTAAATAAGTGTCTGCGGCACTTAATTAAATGGCGCCCTCCATGTTTGTACGATGCTCTTAAAGCCACCGAATAGATAGAGGAATATGTTTGCGTGTTTTGAAAACTCATCACAATTTTTGAAGCTCTTGCGATTTCAGCGCTAATATACCACAACCCCCAAGCGGTCTGCAACTCATAAAGCCGACGATTTGCAACAATGCTGCAAACATTATGCGGTCTGACATCGCGGTATATGGTCGTGTTTACACATACATGTATTTATACATACCTTGCAGGAAATATATCTAAAACTAAACGTTACCTTGAAGTTGATTAGAAAAGAACTAAAGGTCAATATTATCTGTTATTTTCTTTGAGGAAAGCTAACTTTATTTGTATGCACAGTATGCGTTTCCACTTCAAAGTGAAAAGCCATTCTAATCTCTAAAGACATTCATGTACTTGAGAAGTGTAGCTCAAGAATTCCAGTCCCACTTAAACAATTCTCTTGTGTACTTAATGAAATGCCTTCATTGATCAATTCAATAAAACTTTATTAAAACAACATGAACAAACCGCCAGACTACTTAATGAAGCCACCGAATATTCCATCATTTCAATGGGATAACTCAAAAACGCTGAATTTAATATCAGAAAATCCAATATATTTTACAATGACATGTATGAACAGCACGGAATATTTTGTCAGTGTCTCTGCCTTTCTAATTAAAAAAAGCAATTGACGTCTGAAAAAGAAATTCTCGATGAACTCGGATCACAAAGCGTTTGTGAAGTTAAAAAAAAAATCTACAAAAAAGTAGACAGTCAATTTAAAGAAACAAGAATAATAACTTTAACATTTTCCTCGTTTTCATTGTCGACTAAAGTTAACATTGGTTATCTAAGTACTCCGATTCGACCATACAACCACACCCTATGCGCTGTAAGAACTGCTTTAAAATTCAATCCTATTGCAAAGTTCTGTAAAGTCCAGAGAGCCTGCCTTACTTGCGCAAATGCCTACCATATGCATACATTCTTCTTTTGTTTAAATTTGCGAATATTAAGATACGTAACCAGCAGGGTTGGCACCTCACGAAACTGATTGCGTAGCAAAAGACTAGAAAAATCGTAGTAAAAAATAAAAAAAATCGTAGCAAAAGATAAAAAACGACTATTATTCATATGCTTAGTTAATGTTTTAAAACAAAACATAACAAATAAATTTCAATAACATTTGTACTCTTTTAAGTATTGTATTATATCTGTTTCTTTTACAGTGACGTTTCCCAAATACCGAACTTATAGAACTAAACACTTTTTGCCACTTGCCCCAGCACTTTCGCCATAAATAAGCGAATATTTACTTTAGTAGAGAATATCGATAATTTAATTAACACGGAATATTGCCTCTGTTGAAGTGATTTTTATCTGTGGCAACGAATCCATTGTGGAAGTAGTTCGACACGCAGTCGTTGTTACCTCTTTGCGCAACTCTCTCGCAAATTGAATATTTCTGAGTGTTATGCGGAAATTTGGCCGGTGGTGCCTATTTATATTGCAGATGTTTTTGGGCAGACGCTTCTTGCACAATTTGCAGTAAGAGGATACATTTCGATCTTGAAGACATGGCCTGTTTACCACATTTTTGAAGTTATATTGATGCCTTATAAGTTGAATGAAATATAAAAAGCGCAGTAAAAATAGCATAAAACGTAGTAGGGTAGCAAATTTTAATATGTTTGAAACATCGTAGCAAATTTATTAAGATTGTAGTAAAGTGCTAACGTTGGTAACCACTTTCCTCTCTTAATGAATGCTAATTTACACACCATTTTATTTAAATTAAATGCTGCTTGTTTACTTTTACTTATCATATATGTATGCGGCGTAGAACAAATTTCAAATTTGTTTGTTGAATTCTAAACATTTATTGTTCGCAATTTCACAGTTTACATTACATTATAGTTTAAATTTGCACGTATAAAGAAAGGTAACCGGTTTCTTCTACTAATGAGTTGAAATTTACAAACCGTGTAATAAAGCTAAACACTGGCTANTGATATCATAACATGTTGCTACTACATAATAAGGTGCAGAGCTTTCTGTGAAAAATGCAAACTTATGCAGAAAGCTTAATTGCCGCACAGTAGTATTTTCGAACAAGATGGTAATAAGCACTCTTGATAATATTAAGATCTTATGCATTACATTTAGGGCCAAATTCATAGTGCGTAGTTAACTCAGAATCGGCAGTTAACTACAGATTCTTTTTAATGAAGCTACGCACTGTGAATTTGCCCCTTATTAAAAGATACAATTGGAATAAACGCATACAAAATCTCTTTGCTTCCTTAAATAAACGACTTAATATTATTAAATGTCTCTCTAACCAAACCTACAACCACAACAATATTAAACAAATTAAAAACCATATTAAATGCGGTATTCCAATAAACAGTAGTTATTTTGTCATTACTTTACAAACAAATTAAACATCTGCTGAAATTTACATGAACTATTTCTTGGAATTCACTAGTAGGCTTAAAGAATTTAACTTCATCTACACAGATGGCTCCAAAATAGAAAATTGTGTAAGTTTTAGTGCAGTCTACAATGATAAAACAATTATTGTGGGACAGTTTGCCAGCCAAAGTCGAGGTAAATTCGCAATTGCCACAGACTCACTTTCATCTCTCGAAGCCATAAAAAGCTCAAAAACTAATAACATCTATGCAGACACTGTAAGAAATTTTCTCATAAAAAAATAAAACTGGTCTTTGTGCCATATGTAGATTAGGATGGACCTTAAAATCAAATGAACGATTTTTTCAGTCTTACTCCCTCAATCTATAATATCACAGTCACAGATATCGCATAAAAAATTTTGGTCCCGATTCGAGAGGGTTAAGGGCGTGTCGCACGGGGTCCAAAATTTATATGTGATATCTTTGACTATAGTACTATCGATTTTGGGTATTAGATGAAAAAAAAGTTAATCTAAATTTTTTGAGTATCCATAGAGGAATCTGAACTCTGCCCCCTGTGCGACACGCTTTAACCGTCTCCAATCGGAACCAAAATTTTCATGTGATATCTGATGTAAATTTAAGGAGCACCCTTATGTAGATACTGGATTGGGGATCTAAATTAACATAGAACACATTTTTGAAAAATGCCACTTTTTCAACCAATATAAAAGATCTCTACCCAAAGTTAAGCCAATCGACATTCTTATAAACCCAACCCTCGACAACCTTAAAACGTTTATAAGCTACTTAAAATACTGCAATGTATACGACAAAATAATCGAAATCTATTATCACAATTAATGTAGTCAACTTTTCTTCTAACTTATTATGGATAAGCGCTATTTTGCTTAACTATTTAGCTTAACTATTTGTTGTAATTAAGTTTTAACTGTAAGTAAAAGCTTTAGTTGTACGTAAAACTTAACAAAAAAATATAAATAGCAAATACTTGTACTGTATTACCATGGCCGCGAAATAGTAAAGAGTGGTTACCTCTGCATTGGATGTCAACTAACTTGTACCTAACTACTTTTGATCATAAAACATCAATAAGATAAACAATATTTTTTTAATATCTTTATTGAGCTTTGTACCACGATTTTGTTTTTTAAAGAAAATTGAAAAAGGAACAAAGTCTAAGCGGTTGAAGTTATAGCCAAATCTCCTCATCAGACTTCTTTTCTCTAGACTTCAGCAGGGATCGAACCCGCGTCATCGATGTGCAAGCTCTCGCGTGGCACAAAGAATGAAATATTAAAATAAAAATTTTAATAAACCACAATAAAATTTACAATATTTTTTTAATTTTTTTACTCTTTTATTTATTTACTCTTTTTAGCATTACAAATTTGTTTACAAATTCTGCTGTAGGTAGTCCCATATTCGAACTCCGTCAGACATAACTTCAAAATGGTAATATAAAATTTCGATCTTCCCTTTATTTGACCTAAATTTGAAAAAGTATTTATTGCAGAAAGAAAGTGTATTTGTAAAATTTGTAGGCATTACTGCTGCATTAATTTTAAACTAGTTTCAAATTAGTTTTTTTGTAGGTACTTAAAGTTATATCCTTTATCCCGCAAAAATGCTAGCTACAAGTGGTTTATTTTTTATCAATTGAAAATTTTTCTGCAGGGTATAGTTCTATACTAGAGGTATACGCCGCCGAGCCACGCCGCCGCCGCAAAGCCTGTCGGCGTAAACCTCTATTCTATACATACATAAATACGCGCACAGCCGCCTAAAAGTTCGCTGCAAGCAGCTTACATATACGAATTGCTCTAACAATTCATTCTTCCTCTTCTGCCCTTAATAAGTTTGATTAATGTTTTCTGACACAGATTATCGTTTACGAATGCACGTAGGTATGTGTATGTGTGTGGTGTGCCAGGTGCGCTACTAATGCATTTGACAACTTTGCCACTCAACTTTTAGTGCTCCAAAAATATAAGAAGAAAAAACTCATTGAAACAAGGCCGCTAATAATAAAAGCAATTATGTGTGTTCAGCTGGTGTTGATAGCGGCTTTGGCGCCTGTGGCAGGCAACCTTGCTGCTGGCGTGCATTATGTGGCAAGGTTAGTGGTTTAGGTTGCATGCAATTTGCATGATTTTTAAGTAATCATTGCTGTGGCTTAGCTTACAACGCGAACTACATGCAGAGTGATGCATAAATATTAATGTGGGTGTATTTAAATTTAATTAGCGATTTTAAACCAAGTTTGACATTAAGCTGGCATTTCAGGGTACTATTTTATATACATATATATAAGGAAAATTTGAAAGTTAGGGGCTACGCCCATGTCTGCAGCTGTGATGAATTTATAGCCACTCTTCAAGCCTGTGCTTAATGCACTGTAATTTTTAATGTCAACTTGATTCAAAGTACCAGTACCTTAGTTGTAATCCAGTAAATATAGGAGGAAACATAGTATATTTTGCAGCAATATCAACGTCGTCTTCTGGTGATGTCCGCCCAATTGAAGGATCCGTAACCCATATCGAACGTCCCAACGACAGAGTCGAAGAAAAGAGGCTTTTGGCTTCGGTAGACGAAGACTTCGAATTGGAGGAGGCACTGGAGAATACATAGTAGGGATGGGTAGTGGGGGGTTGAAATTTGATTTTTTCCGAATTTCGAACATTGCCCAACCATTCGATCATTCGATTCGAAATTCGGTGGTGCAACTTCGATTTAATTCGAATTTTTTTAAATTTCGCAAAATTTTTTTGAAGTGAAACTTCTTAATCGAGTTCGGAGATGTTTGCATTAAATATTTAACACCAAGTCATAAAGTCTGTATTTAACAAAAATAGGAATCGAATTAAAGGCTTGTCCATTGGGTCTGCAACATAGTTTTAGTTGTATGAAAAGGGTTGCCACAGGTTAGAAAATCAAATTCAAATAATCGCTTCCGCAGATGTTTGCGTTAAATATTTAACACCAAGTCATACAATCTGTATCGTTCGTCCGATTTTCAAAAAGGGGGTAGGTGTCAAATGAAATGTAGATGTGTAACATGGTTTTAGTTTTGTGCCATATGTAAGAAAATCAAAATCAAATTATTTAATAAGTTAAATAAATTACTCCAATATGGGTATCAATGGAAATGGTTTTGAATAAACTTTTCTTTTTTTTATTACATTTGGGAGGGTTCCCACCTGTTTGAAAAGTCAAATTTATTTAAAGAAGTCTTGTACTTAAAATACTATGCAACAATTAAAATATTTTTGAGGTGCTTGAAGGGAGTGGCCACCTGTTTAAAAAGTTAATCTAAAATTACACTGTGCGACAGCCGAAACCAGCCCGTACTTTGTTAACATTTTCTGAATGTCTACCCATCCAGTAGTAAAACGCTCGATGGATTTGCAAAAGTTAGCTCGTATTTTTATTTTATGGCCTACTGAAGTTTTCATATCTCGGTCTAAGTAGTTTTCAAAAAAGTCGAAAAAATAGTTAATATAAATGTCTGAGCGAAATTAAAGGTTAAGACATATATATTAAAATTTCTTGGGAAATATTTTCGTAGAACATTTTAACCCATTATCTCCCGCCCAAAACGGTAATATTTGACCCTTCAAGAAATCTCGCAAAAAGCAAATTTAGGAGATCGTTTATGGATTGATATATTCTAAAAAATTATTCTCCGGAAAATTTTACTAGGGGTCTTCTCAGGCAAAAGCTTCATGCTACTAACGTAAAAGCCTGTAAAAATTTAAAATAGAAAATCAACAATGAAACTGGTTTTTTATAAAAAAAAATTTAAAATTTAGTTTGGAATAACAGTTCCTTCTTGGCACAGATTTTTTGTTTTATGCATCAGATCGAAAAACATGTATTTTTTTCCTTGAATCCCTAAGACAAATGGAGTGCCACACACAGTGATGGCAAATTTAGTCAGAAAGAAAAAAATTGAAAAGTTGATTTTTTGGAAATAAAGATGAAATTCGATTTTTTCTGGAAAAATTCGATTTTATCCGAGTTTTAGCAACACAAAGTTCGATTTCAAAAATTCGCTATTTTGGAGCTAAAATTCAATTAAAATTCGAATATCGAAGCTTCGAATATCGAATTTACCCATCCATAATACATAGCCTAAAACCAACCTCTGGAATCAGAACGTCTAAGTAGAGGCTGATGGTGCAAAAAAGGCATGCAAGGAGGAATTTCGTCTAATTTTAACAACGAGGGCAATGTCATCGTCTGCTTGAAGAGCGCTGCTGGAGAACTCTATGATGAGGTCATATTACCTTGGGATACTTGCAAGATAAGCTGGATAAAGCTGACCGATAAACAACATAGATCGTCCAACTGTCCCTCCAAGCTCATTTTCCAGCAAATTCCAAACCGTGAGAATCTACCGCAAGCCTTTAATTCCATTAAGTAAGCAAGTGTCCAGCCCTCAAGGAAAGCAAAAACTCCATATAAAATGATGCACAAGAAATGGCTAAGAAATTTTCTTGTGTCAAATTTTCTTAAGACAGTACGCAGTTCTTAAGAAATTCGCTACGGTTTCTACTACGATTTTCTTAAGTTTTTTGTGAAAAAAGAGCACAAGGCAACGCATGGTGGCCTAATTTCTTGAGAAAATAGTGAGGCAACAGGTGGTGAAATATCAGATGTCAAAATTCCTTCGTCGCACACACGAAATAATGCCAATCTTTTTTCTTTTTCTTGGACGTTTTCTTTAGAGCTGGATACTGAGCTTTACAAATGAACAAAGACATATGTAGCTATGTGCTTACGTATACATATGTATGTACATTGGGGTGTTCCGCCCAAAAATTTTTATGTGGCACTATGGCAAAATTTGAGTAATTTTACACTTCTTAAGAAAAAGATAACCAAATCTGAATTGTGTGTAATTTTGAGGGCTCTACCGCACCACGAAGCTTTCCACGTATTTTATAAGGGGAAAAAATATTTTTGCGTAGAAATGGTATAGAATCCTTGAATATTTATATTTTTCAATCTGCAAACTCCTCTCTTAAAAAAACTTCAAAAAATAATACCCAACTTTTTATTTAACCATTTTTTAATATTAGCTGTTTTTTATGGGTCCTTGAAAATCCCCAAAAAATGAAATGGGGACCCATAAAAAATAGTATTAAAAAGTTCTTGAATAAACAGTTGGGTTTCATTCTTTGAAATCTCCTAAAGAGAAAAAGAGTTTACCTATTGAAAACTATTAATTTTCAAGGATTCTATAACATTTCTACGAAAAAGTGCTATCTTCAAAATGACACACAATTTTGATTTTTTGCGTTTTTCTTAACAGGTGTAAAATTACGAAAATTTTGATACCTCTTGCGATATTGTAGCTCAGAAAAAATGTTGGACGGCACACCCTAATGTACATAGCTACACTTCACCATGCATTAAGCAAAGCCAAGCCAGTGAGCGAACTTATTAGCGGATGTGAAAGATTGTATGTGTGTATTTAAGTAGTCACATGTGTGCAGACATAATAGTAGTAGTAGCGGCCGACCACAGCCATTTACTATGGGGCCGAGAGGAGACTATATAATTACGTAGCAACTGAGAACAGGTAAGCATGGACGTTCAACACCGTCTGCGAAACCCCAGCAAGCTACTCCACACACGATTCAACCGAAATGGAAATGCCTGTGTATGTGTACTTTTACATTCATGCAGATTGGGGCGCTAGTACCGTTATTACGACACATTTGCAATGCTACCTGGAACTGTTTACTAATTGTTGCTGTGTTGATTACTGGCCGTCAATCTACCGCCGAAAGTACTATGTTTGTATGCACAATAAATAGTAGCATTTCAACGCCAACAACAACAACAACAACGAAAGCAATCGCAACAGCAACGTTGATGGCAACGAAAGTGCACTTTGCGTTGCTTGTCAAGTAGCGTTCAAGTAATTGTTGCTTGACTGCGTTGCCGTCTGCGGCCAGGCGACTGCCGCCGCCTTTTCATGCTTATATGCTCATAACTAGTATGCCTACTACTCGTACTCACTTTGGCGTTACATACTTACATGCATATATATATATATATATGCATGCAGCCTACTATGTACGAGTACGTCCATCGTAAGTACTTCACATAAGCCAAAGAGCACAAATTCGTATCCGCATGTGAACTCGGTCACTACACCTAATAGCATGTTGCACGTTGAGCTGCGTTTAATCGCTCCTAACGCCGATAATAATTGTAATTATAAGATGAAGCCACAGCAATCACTAGTACCGGACGTGTGGCAATGTGATGGTCAGCTAGCAGTGCAGCAATGTGGTAATGGCCCACTTGCAAATGTGATTGCAATTTTGTGGTTAGAACTTTAGCGCTGTGAAAAGCTAAATATGTCCTATGCAGGATGTGTTTGTACATACATACATGTGTGTGTGCATATGCATATTAATAAATGTGCTAATGATATTCATTGCATAATTCTTTTAACCAAGCATATTAATGAAATTTCATTTCACGTTTAGTACTAACGGATTTAGAAAACTTAGAATTTAAAATAGAAAGTGAGTTGACTACACTGAGAAAAAAGTTAACTAATACGATATTTCTCATCGAAGTAAAATTTTTGATGTGTAAACATTTAAGGGGAGTATGAGTAAAATTTGCGTTAACCCAGCAGAAAATCTGTTATTTCTTCTTTGTGGACTAGTTTAGGGCTATTTCAGCCCCTTTTAAGGACTGGCTGTGTCATATTTCAGGACAGCTTCGGGACTAGTTGACGACTATTTCTGGCCCATTTCTGGCGTACATCAGAGAACATTTGGGGGCTAGTTTGGGATCATGTTCGCACCAGTAATGGATCATTTCAGGAGCGTTTCAAGACATGTTAGAGATCATTTCGGTACAACTTCAGGCCTTTTTAAGTAAATAAATTAACTATCTTACATTTATACGTCAGTCTTCATATTTTTACTCGAATGCATCTTCATTTCGGTTATTGACGCAGTTTTTTTAAACCGTTGCAACAGGTTTTTTGAAAATATTTTTTGACTGTTTTCTTGAAATTTTGAATTTTCGAACAACGTAAACCGGATTATTTCAATCCAAAATTTGAGCCAAGCTTTAACTTTAATTTTAACCCGCGATATCTCGCAACGGTGGAACATACACCCCACTACTTATAATTTTGGCTATAATTGTTCCCCTAATTATTTCTGAACCAGAAACCGAGACCGTGTTACCGTTTTGGCTTAGTTCTCCTAGATGAGAACAAATTATAATATCAAGAACGTTACCACATAGGAACCAAACGGGAACAAACGTATTGAGAGCAGTTTGAATGGGAGCAAAAAGAGAACAAAAGATTTGGAAGCATTTGGGAACGTTTTGTTCTAATAAAATTCCCGTCGAAAGCGATCTCAACAGTTTTTTTCTCAGTTTCGTTCTTGTGAAAACATATTGTTCTTATTTCGGTTTGGGGTTTTAGGTGCTAGTGGGAACAAAACTACGACAATGACGTTTAGTTTCGATCATACCTTTTATTCTTGGTTCGTGGTCTTAACTTCCCCCGTTATAATAACTTGATCAGTTAATAACTTATCTTCGGCATTCAGTGAGTAACGTTTTGTGGTCTCCGCAAAAGTCTAGACCTTTCAGGGCTGCTTGTCTGTCAGGGAAGATAAGTACCTGTATTTTCTCATTAGGTTTTCTTACTGGGTAACGAGTGGCCTCCTGGATAGCCAGCACCTCCACCTGGTGTACGCTGCAGTAGTCGGAAAGCCGAAAATATGTTTCTGATTACAGTTTCGACTCTTCCATCGAGTTTGGGCTATCAGTATACATTTTTATAGCATTGCGTATGTGGTTGGACCTGGTTTCACAGTCCTCTCGAGTCGGTATGGTAATTTTATAGTTTCTGGCGAAGGTGTGCAGTAGTCAGTACTTTCGAGTGACGGGTGTACCATGAGTCCAGGAACCTTCAAAAACCAATCCACTATATCATACCGGGGCAGATGTAGAATCGCGTTAAGAGCTTCGGTGGGGGAAGAGCAAAGAGCTCCGCTTTTGCATAGCTCCGCACTCCTTTCTATCCTTTGAAATTGTTTGAGCGCTGTTGTCTAACTAACGCGAGTAACGGCGTGTTAAAGAGACTGATAAGTAAGAGGGAAGCTGCGTGTGAAATATTTAAAAAAAATGTATTGTGTATTGAATATATTGGCAGCCCCTTTCACCCCATTCCAAGAGTGTAAGAGGTAAAAGATAGGACTAGGCAGATGAAACTCTCCTTTTTCTCAGTGCAAACCAATCAATTGAGTTCTCGTGGAAGTTTTTATATAATAACAATGCCCTAATTAAAAATACTAAGTCAATTATAACTGAGTTAGCGTCTGTGTCAAAAGCAATGTTTCTAACTTTCTTTTTCATAAAGCGATTCCTGATACAGCTTGGCATGACACTAATGGGAAAGAGAAGTTGTCACAGAAGCTGAAACAGAATTATTGAATATCGATTGTGCAGCAGGAACAACCTCATAAAGTTAAATCCGGCTGTTTTACATGCACTCATGCACATACTCATAGGTATGTACCCTACAGTGAATAGCTGAACAGGTATGCCGGAATTTCAGTTCATGAACTATGATTTAAAGATGTAAGACATACCAGTTCGTCACAGACTATAATTATACCAGTTATCCGCGTGAAAAGCCAAACCAGTCACTAAAAATACCAGTTCATTAACTAGTATTTGGTAAAGCGACAAGCCTATAATTTTTACGACTTCGAACAACTTATGCGATCAGCGACATCTGTCTTTGAATTGATAAAACCGAAACTAAAATCGTCGAGTGAAGACTACCACGTCTGGTTCTGAGTTGATATCTCAGGCTTGAGTCCACTTGGAGGTGATTTAAGTAAAGTAAGTCAATTATTTTAACTTAAATATAAAATTCTAGATTTAATTTTACTTGGAAAACCCCTACATGAAATTGAATGAAATATTTTGGTTTGCTTTAAAAAATACAATTTAAAAATTACAACATAAAATATATAAATTGAAAATTAATTAGGTAAAAAATAAATACAATACATTCAAAAATAATAATAAAAAATAATAAGATTTGGATCTATCGAATTGGCGTGCCATAAAAATGCAGCGAGCGAAATGGCATACCATTAACTTTGTATTGGGCGTGGCAGAAGTACTACAAGTTTTTTATGATAGAACGCACTCGGGTCCGCCTTTCATTGTTATCGACAATAACACAAGTTAACAGAAATTAAAAAAATTATTAAGTAGATTAGTTAAAAGTACGAGTCGCTAACATTCAAAAAGGATGCAACATGAACTAGTTGGGCTGAAGCAGTAGCCTCCTACAACATAGTTCACAACTAGTAGTTTTTCCTGCAGGGTATATGAAAGCATGCACGCTACACACAACCGAATAATATCAAACGTGCCAATATAAATTATATTGCAATGCTTAAATTCCCTTCTTCTTCAGTAGTGCACTTTCGCTTTGCTTTCATTGTGTCTTTTGTGAATATTCAATGAAATGGCAATAAAGTGCATGAATACTGCCATTGTATGCTTGTGCATACATATTTACAAGTAGATATACATATACATACATATGTATATGCAAAAATATATATTTATACCTTTCATGAGCATGAAATGGTATTATAACTTTGGTCCGATGTTTGTAAGTACCAGAACAAAAAGAGATAGACCCATTAAAATGTATACTTATATGATCAGAACGTCGAGCTGAGTTGATTTATCCATGTCCGTCTGTCCGTCTGTCCGTCTGTCCGTCTGTCTGTCTGTTTGTATGCAATCTAGTCTCTCAGTTTTCGAGATATCCGGATCAAATTTGGTAGGTGGGTGTATTTTTATAATGTATTAATCATTTGTCGGAACCGGAAGAATCGGACCACTATAACATATAGCTCCCATACAACTGATTGTTCAGATATGAGATTTTTCGTTATAATTCATCCATTTATGTAGCTAGGACCATGAAATTTCGCGCTGTTTTCACTCATTATCAACAGAAGACTTACAGTGAAAATAACAAAGATCGGGTCACTATAACCTGCAGCCCCCATACAACTGATTGTTCAGATATGAGGTCTTTTATCATAACTCCTCCATTTATGCAGCTAGGAACATGAAATTTCGCACCATTTTCACTCATTATTAACAGAATACTTACAGTGAAAATAACAAGGATCGGATGACTACAACATATATCTTCCATACATCTGATTGTTCAGATATGGGATTTTACTGTAAAACTTCTTTATTTGAACAGCTAAAACCGATAAATTTCGTAAGATATTTTATAAATAATAATACAAAGTCTACTGAGAAAATCGTCAAAATCTATGCTGTATAAGCTTTATCTCCTATAGCACTGATTGTTCAGATACCAGTTTTTGCGATATATCTCCTTTATGTAGGAAACTAAACCCAATAAATTGTGTTACCGGTTTACATACCGATCACATAGCAGTGAAAATCACTTAGATTGGTGCCATATAAAGTATATCTTCCATACCTCTGATTGTTTAGATGCGATTTTTTATATAAGTATGTAACTCCTCTATCGATGTATGCAGATGTATTCAAAATCAGTAATCTGTCAAACTAAAATTTGCAGATGTTCATGAAAGGTATGAAGCCTTCGGCATAGCCGAAGACAGCGCTGCTCTTACTTGTTTTTTTTTTGCATTCGGCCAGATGTGTGAGCGTTTTTGTTTGGATCTGTGTAGTTATGTATGTATTTAGGTGTGCCCAAGCAGGGAAAATTTACTTTGTAGCAATGCAATGGAAAGTGAAAATGTAGCAAAAGGCAAAAATATGATTGTGCGATTGTCGACGAGTGAGCTGTGCAATGAATCCAATCAGGTCAGCTGGCTTTTGTACACCACTGTGGCCATGTACATACATACATACATGGAAATATAGATACTCGTGCAACAATACCATAATCAGCACAAAAATTATTATTATTACCATTGAGCCAATGATTACTATCATTATTACTGGTATTTGCTATTATTAGAATATTATTTTGATGTTGCCAGTATTTATATATTTGCTTGTTTGCCAATGCAAGGATGATTGCATGCATACATACATACATACAGCTAAACATATATATATATATATATAGATTGCAGTAGAACTCAAAAATCTTTGCGTGTTTATATGTATGTGAAAAACTTTGCAATTGTGCGCGTTGTAACTGAAAGTATGCTAACAATGAAACCGGCAATAAAATATTTATTGCCATCAACTTTCAATCTTTGATATGCTTTATTGCTATTATCGGTCATTGCTTGTGCCATTTATGTTGTATGTGTTTGTGAATATCCCTGCAGAGAAAACCCGAATAAGTGAATAAAATTTGTAGTTCATACTAGTTCTTGCTAGCCAAAAACGAACCAGGCGTATTGTGACTAGATCCTTACCACTCCAAAGCGGCACGTGAAAAGTTATTAAATCCAATTTTTCAAAAAATTATATTTTGATGCAAAACACAAAAAAAAAAATAATGCATTGTTTTCTGCGAGATCGAACTACCTACTTTATATAAAAATTTCTAACTGTTTCTATTTAGTGGCACGCAAATTTGCAAAGCCCACAATTTTCTGACTAAAAATGTGTTTTAGAGGCGATTTCACATACACATGAAATGGCAGTTGCAGAAGACGATAGCATTTATAACTCAATTCTTTCTTAAGTTGACTTAGGCGGTTACTGCCTATGACCACAGATATATATATATATATCTATATATATATATATATATAGATTGGCGCTTACACATATGTTAGTGTTTGGCCGACACATATGTTAGTTTTACGCCGACTCCGAACGGCGATTGTATTTTTATGAGAAGCTGTTTTTCAAGGCAGAAATACACTCGGAGGTTTGCCATTGCCTGCCGAGGGACGACCGCTGTTAAGAAAAAACCTTTTATCTATATTTTTGCGATGTTGCTTTGACCAGGGTTTGAACCCAGGTGCTGCGGAGTGGAAGCGCGCACTGCTTACCACTACACCACAGCGGCCGACGATACATGTACAGATATATGTACGTATTAATGTGTTGTGCAAAGAACTTTATACATTTTATAGATTTTGTTATTGTCTTTATATAGTTTTTTCTTGTTTTTATTTATATAAATCGTCCCACTTTTAATCCATTTTTCCATATTTTTTGATTTATTCAGGCATAAATGCTCAAAATTGATTTTGCAATATTGCAGTAAATATTTAACAAGGCAAGAAGAGGAATGTATAAAAAATTGAGCGTGTCAAATACATTTGAGCTGGTAAATGAATTCTTAAAAATAAACAAGATGTAAGCAAAAAATAACATTCGTACGCCTATAGAGTAGAATTTGGTTGTTGTTGTGATAGAAGCATACAAATTGCCCAAAGAGTTTTTGGGGGAATGATGTTGGAATGACAGCCCTTGAATTTGAGTCATTCCGGTTACGTAGACCCGACTGTTCCATTCACAGGGTACTATATTTGAAAAAAAATTAAAATAAAAACATCGAGCAATATAAGAGTTTACTGCACGCGACAAAGAGTCCTGTAAAACAGTTAAGTCGGGCTTCCTCTGTAACTTCTTTATTTGACAAAAAAGATTTTACTATCAAGTCAAATTAAAAAGTTTTACTACTCTTTTTTCGAAGTCCGCAATCAATAGTAAGACCCTTTAAAAAGCACTCCGATGGACCACGCACGGTACAAAATATGTGGCGAGTAAAAAAAAGTAAGTTCGCCTGGGCCACACTGAAGAAGTGAAACTTACGTTACATACATGGGCATAGCCAGGTAGGGGCAGGGGGGTGCTCGAGCCCTCCCCCCGCTAACTTTCAAATTTTCCTTATATATATATAAAATAGAACCCTGAAATGCCAGCTTAATAGGGCCGAATTTAGGAAAAATTATCGAAACGGTAAAAAAACATTTGCGGAAAGAAAAATTTTTGTAGAACTCTCTTATTCATAGGAGGGAACCGAAAATCCAACGTGGGCCTTTGGCATATCATGAATACGAACTGAGTTCTAGAGGATGTTCGGTGCAATGTTATCGAAGCAGAGCCATTACCGAAATTTATAAATTTTTTGTCGCAGCGCGTAAATGACTTATAGAAAGCGGAGAAGACTCTGCATGATATTACTATAAAACATTTCGTTTTAATTTTTAGTTTTTAAAATAATATTTTCTTAATTTTATTACAACCAAAGTTATGTAAATATGTATTACTAATTTTCCTCCCAAACTAACAAAAATATAAAAATCCCTAAAAATACGAAAATTCATGTTTTTATGATTGGCCAGATTTCAATGTCCTCAACAGTATATTGAAAACACAAATGTCATTTGACTTATGGCATGTGAATTTGTGGTTGCCACATCCAACACATTGTACTTATTGATCAATATTATTGAAGATTTGACGAAGATTTAACTTAAATCTACTGCCTTTCGAGACTTAATTTTATATGGTAAATCTGAAAAGATTTAACGTCAAATCTCGTCAGAGGGCTATATATAATAATTATATATCTCGTCAGAGGGCTATATATAGTATAATTACAGTTATGTTATTGTAATAAAAAAATCAATATATATCGATAACAAAATCGCTAAATATCGATAACAATACAGATAAATATCGATAGCAAAATCGACAACTATCGACAAGTATCGATAACAAAATCGATAAATATCGATAACAAAATCAATAAAAATACCGATAACAAAATCGATAAATATATCGTTAACAAAGTCGATAAAAATATCGGTAACAAAATCGATAAAAAATATCGCTAACAATATAGTTGAAAATATCGATAACAAAATCGGTAAAAATATCGATATCAAAATCGATAAAAATATCGATTATTATATCTTAACCTTCATAAGATCTTCAAAACTACTGACGTTAAAGTTCTTGGGGCAAATTTGACCCAAGCCGTAAATTTCTGGTGTAGAAACTAATTTAACGTACTAAAGTGTATTATAAAACCTGCATATAATTTTTAGTTGTTGCATCGGTGCAGTAGTACAGATTAATGCAGTTTTATTATCTGATTTCTGACACAGGTGGCATCGACTCCTTTTTGTTGTACTTTTTTCCGGTCTTCCTTCCCTTCTTGTTGAAGTGCACGGCTGTAGATCGTGTTGATCCAACTCACGAATTCTCTTTGTGATTTCTCGAGAAAATGGAGCCCTTGGTAACGTTTTTCGTTGTTTTATATAAGGTGCAGTAAGCTGCAAGCCTAAGTTTTCCAAGAAGTGTCGACGTTTGGAAAAACAGTTTTCATTCCAGCCATTATTGGCAGATGTAAATAAAATAAAAGCATTATACGCTGATATGTCTAACATGTTGCTAAATACAACTTGAGGCCATCGGTTTGTCTTTCTTTTACAAGTATAACAGGACACAACTTTATCCAATGTATCTACACCACCTTTACATTTATTGTAATCTAATATTATTTGCGGCTTTTTGTCTTCGCGATTACTTAATTCTGGACTATGATGCAAAGTGCTGAGGAGAAGCACAAGTTTGTTTTTTTTCGGGATGTAAGATAGGAGTGTAGTGTCCTCTGTAAAACAAAATGATGAACAATATACAGCTCTTCCCTTAGTTGCTAGTATCTCTGATGGCAACTCAGGCTTATTTTTTCGAATGGTTCCAACTAAAGCATTAGCGCACACAAGGGGTGGGTTTTGGGGTTCAAACCCCCCCTAAAGCTAATAACCTCAAATACAATCTGTATCTTACAGATAAGAATCCAGCTCTCAAGGAAATTATAAGAAATATTTATTATAATTTCTGTTGCTTGAAAAAGCGCTTTGCTTTTGCCGTAAATTTTCATGAGGGAATAAATATACGAGCATTTTTTT
>NW_016158188.1:31924-61029 GCF_001687245.7 Rhagoletis zephyria
CTGATCATTTATGTATACATTTGTCTATATCTATCTCGATTCGTTTTGGCTGTTACAAACAACCGTTATGTGAACAAAATTAATATACCCTTGTGCACAAGTGCGCTCGGGTATAAAAATATGTATTGGTGCAAAAATGGTGGGTAGGCACTGTGGCCAATGGTAGAGTTTGTTTACCACCTCTGTGTGGTTGTAAGCCATGCAGAGTCCGCAAAAGAAAGTTTAATTACATGGCAGTTGAGAAGTGCATGTGCAAAAATTTCATAAATTTCATAAAAGAAGTTTTTGAACATGCAGTAGTACATAGCATGTATTTAGGCGCCTGGTGTTAGCAGACGCGCCTAAACAATTACACTGTTGTGCTCGAAATATTTTGAAAATAATTTTATTGTATAGATACCTGCAATATAGATACCATGATATTTCGGACTTTCAGAGAATAATTCAGGGAAAACACCCTACTTTTTAGGCAAAGTTTTGATGTGAAAATTTTGTATGGGATCATGAACCAATTCGGCAAAACGGTTAACACAATTGAATTTAGCGTACGCAAGTTATCTGGAAACGGGGGGATAGGTCATTTCAACATTTGCCCAAAACGCTGCAACTATTTTTAAAGTCGACTTTATTTCTACTGTTATTATGCCCCAATGTTTCTTTTTTTAATACCTAAACAAAATACATAAAAATAAAAAAATTAACTAAAAAATGAAACAACTAAAGAAAGCAGTTAAAAAAATTTATTAAAAAATGTTCTTTTTAAAACAATAATTTAAATGAAGAAAAAAATAAATAAAATTAAGAAAATAAAACCAAACATAAAAACTAAAAAAATTGTCCTGCTAGTGTATAATTGTGACTGCAGTAATATAATTAGTCACAATAATTTTCTAATTTCATTTTAATTAATTTTCATGTTAAATAAGATAACTTAATAGAAGAAAATAAATTCAACGCAAGTTTCGAATTTCAATTTTAATACATTAATCAAGGAGTTGAAAACTAAATTTATGGTGTAATCGGGTAATATATTATATTAGAAAATTTAATTGATCTTAAAACTGTTAAATTTATGTGTGTTTATTCAAATTTTATATTGACCACAATTTAATTATACAAAATTAAATTGCAGCCCAAAACTCAAATTCATGCAATTTAAATGCTCCCAACTGACCGGGATCTATTAAGTGGAGGGAAACGAAATATTTATATACAAAAACAATCTTATAGCACAAATATTTGTACATGTGAAGGCGTTTGTTTGCCTGTGTAGAATGGCCACTCGAATAATGAAGTGAATCCTTTTCGCCGCACACACACACTTGAGCGGATGCATACTTAAGGCTCATAAATTTTCATGTAAGAATTTATTGATTTAGTTATTAAGTAATTATATTTAATTATTATGCATCCTTTGGGAGCAACAATAATACATGTGCGGACGCACGTACATATAAATACACAATATCATGTCTACAGGAGTTGAGTATACATTTGTATGGATATGCGAATATACCATCAACATCAGTATGTAAGAGAAATTGCTTGGCTTCATCTTGCAGTTGGACTTAAATTGCTCTGCACAAACAGACACACACGAACACTCTCATAGGGCTGACTTGAGCGATACTATAGTCCTTGGCAGCAAGTAAATGAAGGATATTTTATAAAGTATTTCCGGCCACTTTGGTTGGACTCTACAGCAATTTACTTAATATGATTTTGCGAAAAGTATAAGGGAAAAATAAGCCACGACAATAAAGTTGACCGACGAGTCTTTTTTATTGGCTTTGTCGAACATTAACATGAAGTCAGACAAAGAGAAAAGTGGGCAGTTAGTTGAGCTGTGTAATAACGTAATTGAGAGAAAGGAATTTTGCATGCCGCGTTGTCCTTGTAATAATGTATATACCTATATATGTATGTAGATGCAAGTGTAGTGCAAGTGCGTACGCACATTGTTTGTCTGCGCTTCTGTGGCAGCTTATAAATTATGCATAAGTATGAATTGATATTAAGAAGGAGTGATGCATAAAAAATGAATAAATGAATTAATTTCACCAGTCGAGCCAAAGTAGCAGTGTGCTGGTGGTGCTGGTGGTTGATTGCTTGATGCATCAGCAGGAAATCCGTAGCAGAGAAATAAGTGCGGCATACCGCATGCTATTAAACAGGAAATTGCAGCACATTGATTTAGCCTGTCGATTAAATTGCGGTATGAATGTTGCGTATACGCCATGTGAACTCCTGTGCCTGTAATCTGAATATGATAAAGGCAATTAAATATTAGTCGCATGCCACTACTGCACACATTCAAGGGGATGAGAGAGAAGCCACAAAGTATTTCTAGTAAATTTGTATGCAAATAATTTTGTTTGCTTAAGTGGCGGGAAAACGTCGAACAAGTGCGTGCAATGCATACGAAATTTCCTCGCAGAAAAATTTCGATTATTGAAAGCAACAAAAAATTTGCTGATGTGAAACAAAAAAGGGAAACCAAGCAACATTTCTTAGCAACAAGATAATTTACGCACTTGTTTGCACTACTTTGAATGTAGAAGATTTATATTATAGGCATTTCAATGGCTGAGAAGTTGGCGCAGAAATAGAATTTACCCTTTGACATGCAGCTCAGCAATTCACACATGACAAGTGGTGAGTACGTGAGTGGCATCTGAAATCAATTTTTTTTCGCTCTAATGTACATATGTATGTAAGCCTAAGATCAATTTTTGTGCATATATATACACGTATGTATATACATGTGTATGTATGTACGTTCTATATGGCTTAGCCGCTTAGGCTCAAACCAATAAATTTTTTTTCTGTAAATCAAAATATTTAAGAATTTTTAAAACAAACTAAAAAATTCGAAAAAGCGTGCAAAATCTATCGGATTTCTTCCAAAATAATGGTTTTATTTCGAAGCCAAACTTCAGAACTCATCGCGACTCTAATCCGGCCCCTTGTGGTACAAACCACTATATGCAGCTGAAAATTTTTAGCAACTTCCGTATATTAATACCGGCAATGTCGCTTAGGTTTACAAAGGTTCTAGCATCGCAGAAATTCAGTCTACTTTTCCCCAGTGCGAAATATTACAAAGTTAGTATCTTACGGATCCAGGCTTCTCCACGTTCACAGTGCTTTCCTTTCATATATAATGTAGGCAAAAATAGAAATATTGTTGGACTTATATAAAAATTTGTTTGTTAGTAAAATTGAGGACACCAAATTCAAAAATGCAATTACTGTAGGGAGCACTCCATAATCCCAAAATTAAAGATCCCGACAAGTCATAATCGAGACAATGTTTAAAAATACAGACAGGACATAATTCAAACATTAAAAGGACAAGACAAAATGCCGACAACTGTGAGTCCCGACAAGACATAATCCAGACAAAAAAAAATACAATGCATCCGGCAATGGAATTAATGACTTATTCTTAAATATAAAGTGTATACATTTTTTCGCTTCATCACTGCAAGGAGCCTAACTCTCTCTCCTACAAAATCCAATCCTCGGCAACCATTTTACCACAAGTACGAAAGGGGTCTGGCTACAGCTGGATATTCTCGTCGAAGGCAAAAAATTCTGACGACGTGCAACCGGAAAATTGTCGGAGCCAGCTCTCGTTCACGACACACACAAATGAAATTGCCAGCAAAGTTCAGCAAAGTCCTCAATTCCGAAATCCAGCAGTACTTAGGGCAAAGACAAATAAACGGTGTTGCAAACATGCATGTTGCAGCGCCTGTGTGGGCACCGGGGGCAATTGGTGCTCCGGAAAACTACGTGATGCCTTCTGATGTCACCAAAACATCACATCCAAAGCAAGGCCGAAATTCACCCAACACTATAATATTTTTAAAGCAAGAAAATTTTTTTAAACAAAATTTTAGATTTTCACTTTTTTTTAAGAAAAATGTACGGTATTTGAATAGTTTTTGCGACAAATAATGAATTGAGACAGCTTTGAAGAAAATGCGCGATATGCAAACTTGCGCTATAAAATTATAAATTAAATTTCCCGGAGAAAGTAGATGCTCCACCTACTTTCTAAATACCTTTAAAAACATATTAACTAAAAAAAATAAGAATTCTGCATAAATCAAACATTTCTTTTAACATTTCACTTCATAAAGCTCTTTAAATCTATTTTATTTTTTATGAATGAGGCCATAAGAGTTTTGTGAGGGAGTAAGAACCCAAAAATACTTTTAAGGCGCAGCGAAGCACGCCGCGTATTTGCTAGTGCATCTAAATATGAAAAGATAAATAATTTTAAAAGGAAAAATAAATGCATATACATTTAAATGTCGTATAGTAATATCAGTTCATAAATAAAACTCTTTAAAAGAAGCTGTACATTTTCGAAATAAAATGGCAGCATTTTTACTTACTGTATCGCCAAACGTGAACCAATTTAAAAGGTACGATAGGTTGATCAGCATTCAAGTAAACGGATTTGCTAACACTTTAATTTCTGTTGGATTTTTGGCCACGATCTCCCACTGTGCGTCATGTGATGGGCCCAACTAATCCACAGTAGGATCGTTAGTTCTGAAGGCACTTAAGGATTTATTTATTTTTGTGAATTCATATAATCGAAAAAAAATAATAATTTCCACAGATTACACACAAAAAATATTAGCGGTGAGCTGATTTTTCCTTTACCTACTAAAGAATTTTTGAGGGACTAAATTTACAATATTATTGATTACTGGGAATCATTTCCATCGTTTTTCCTATTGATTGATATATTTTTTAAAAAAATGTACGAAAATTTCATTTGTAATTTATTTAAACCTTCCTTTAACACTTCAACTTTTTTAAGCCTTTCCCGCTGATTGATGCCTCTTCCGCCTTACTTTTAGAACCACTTTACCTTAAACAACTTTAAATGAACCGTAACGCCGCAGCTGCAGTACAGCAAACACGACAAAAAAAAAACACTTCCACATTTGCGCAAAAAAAAATGTACCCTTTTCACTCTGCGCTTGGCTATTTTTAACTTAAGCCGCAAGCGTAACGCAAATTCGCAATTCATCAATTTCAAGGACCTTTCGCAAAAGCCTTAATTCCCGCTTCAACCTCAGTTTCTGCTAACACAGTTACCTCGACTCTTCACTTACTAGTTGTTGATTACCTACACTCGCTAGTTCTCACACCTAAAGCTTCTGGCAGCGCGCCGGCAGTTTTTCATGTATTTTAAATTTTAATTTCATTGCTAGCCTTTGCTGCCTCTTCTCTTTGCCACTCATCCCCATCCCCTGCCTACATAGACTTGACGAAGTGAATCACTGCAGTGGCTTCAGCAGCAGCAACTACAACAACCACAGCGCAAACAAGCTATCAAGTAAGTGTAAAAGCGCAAAAGAGCATCAACCGAGCAGCATGTCAAAGGCCCAACATTATCAATCAATTTCAAGAGCCTTGCCGCTCCGCCTGACGCGGAACACTGGAAAGGCAACTTATCCAATACAAAAAAGGGGTTTCCGACGTTATAGCACCCCACATCGCCGCCCACATCAGCCATTACAATATTAAAAGTGAGTTGTGTTTAAGTAAAACGCAAAAGTGAAAAGTACAAAAGACGTTAAAGAAAAAATGGAAATCACTCAAAGTCAGTCGCTTTCATCATTTTGGAGTGACTTTTAACTTTTGATCAAGGAAAGGGTGCATCAGCGCGGGATTGGTAGCAAGCACACATATGCATTTACATATACACTGACGGCAGAAATAATAGACTCGTTGTACTTTTCAGAATTTCGACTTTATTTCTTTTGTTTATTTTATGTTTAATATTTTTTTATAAGAGCCTAGGAGGTTATGCAACAAACATCATATAAACCCGCTTTTCAAACTTTGAACAAAAATTCGACAATTTATGCCAAATTTTCAAACTTTTTATTTAGAATTTTTAGAAAAATGTTTGGTAAAGTGCAAGTATCAAGCGGCTTGAAAATACCGTTGATTTTCCATATAAAAAAAATTGTCGAGCACACTTTGTACGGGGAAAAAATGTGTGACACCGTCAGCAAAAAAAAAAAAAATACTAAAAAATCAGAGGTATTTTGAAGCCACTTGAAACTTGCACTTTATTATACTAAATTTAATTGGATAAAAAGTTTGAAAATTTTGTGTAAATTTGTCGAATTTTTATAATTTTATAGTACAAAATTTGCAAAGCGGATTTGTATGAGGTAGGCTTTTATAAAAAAATATTAAACACAAAATAAACTAAACAAATATAGCCAACATTTTTAAAAGTACGACGAGTCTATTATTTATGCCGCCAGTGTATTTAAACATGCACGGTATATGTTTGTATGTGTGGTTGAGCTTTTACATTTGTGTCGCGTAGTTCGACTACCACTCAAGCTCGGTTTGTTGCTGTTGTTTTCTAAGTTAACTGCGCCAACATTGCTTGACGACTTTGCGCAAATTTGTCCCGCAAAATCAGTTTGGCGTCAAATCATGTCAACGCCAACACTGGTTTAGGGACCATAGCTACATACACGTTTTACTTATTCACTCTGCAGTAATATATGTGCAGCTATTAGAACGAGAAAGCAGCGCAACTGCATGCTGCTGATTGCATTTGATTTCAACCAATTGATGTCAAAACTAATGGACTCTAATTTATGGTAGACTCAAGCATATACATATAGACAATACATACAAAACACATTTACTGAAACAAAAATTAATTAAATGAAATTATACCAAATAGAATATGCAATTAAACAAATTACGTTACTCATACGCCCAGGTGGCAGAAATTGGTTTATGTGTCATGCTTTGAAATATATATGTATGTACAGGATGCTAGCAAAGTGAGTACCCGCAAACATAACCAAATTCATGCATATGCACAGGCCCGAGGAGAAGCAGACGTATCGGGCTCGTTTCCCCGGGTCTCGAATTTTTCCGAAAAGTACGATTGATGTTAAAAAGTATAAAATTTGCTAAGTTTACTTATTTTATTATTTAACATAGCTTATATAAAGTTATATATAAATAGGATAACGCGATTTTTTTGAAGTTTTACTGGACCATTTTCGAAATCGAAATTTTGAAATGTTTTCTATAGATGTCGACAGTGTTGTGGTTCCGAAATTCATTTACGGCAAGAACCGCAGCACAGCGTGTCGTGTGGAGGAAGCTGGGTAGACAAAATTCATTCCCGGAACTCCAGAAAAGGATATCACAAATTTAGAATTATTCAAAGAATTTGGTCGATGAAAGTGCTTGAAATTTTCACCTCTATATCTTTCTAAAGCCATAATTTAAGGCGCAGAACGGTACTAAAGCTGCTGGAAGAGAAAAAGAAAATCGCCGATTATCGCAAGTTTTTACAAGATTTTGTTGTATGTGTTGTATAAATAACTTAGATGAATGCGGAATGCAGATGAGTAATGAGCAATCCTGAATTATATATTCTCCTATTTCAAAGTCCTTGGAAAATCCTTGGAAGGACCTTAAACTTCGCACACTTATGTTATATACTCAGCTTCGTCGAGAGGTTATACGCCTTTTCATTCCACCGTGCACAACTTTATTTATCCATCGATTTTCTTCGTTAGTAGGGTGACTTTTTTGTAACAGGCCAGGTGTATTACAATTGAAAAAAAATTACAAAAAGGCTGTTAGTTTTAATTTTTTTTCCTGTAAAAATTAATTTTTTTTTTGGAGCCTATAAACTAAGGAACATTTTCGGGTACATAAAGAAATCGTATGAGGAAAGGAGGGGTAACAACTTTGAACTTTAATTTAACTTTTTTAAACCAAATTTTATTTTCATAAATCAATTACTACGCATATTTGAAGGGTCTGAAAATTCCACATAAAAATACCACGTGGCAACCACGTGTTATATAGGTCTAAAACTGTGCTCGAACATTTGCCTTTATGCATGTACTAGCTTAAAGATGTTACATTTCTGTGGCCATTTTGCTATAGCTGTACATTTTTTTAAACGAGTTAGGTATTTAGACTGTGAACTATGAAATTTTAGAATCTCGCCTGCACGTTAGCTTTTGTTATGGTAATATTAAAGATAAAATGGCTCCAGGGATACATCGCGGAAGGTGAAACCTTTTGGCACCTGCCATGTCCGGTTTTTAAAAAATAGTTATTTCCCTACTCAAATTCAGTAACACGGCATTGATGAAATAACATTTCTCTGAACTGTAGCCAAATACCTTCCGAGGTGTGCATCAAGAGAATTTTTGACTATATGGCAGATGCCGGTCCGCTTCTCAAAATAACACAATGATGTGTGCGACAACGAAACCTTATCCAATAACTCCGACCCTTCTCTATACCTCCCTTCCAGAGATATATGCAGCATGAACTCCCCCTTTTTCAATAACTCACATTTTTCTCCACGAGTGTTGGCAGGGACCATTCCCCCTTATCTAATATCCCTAATTTTGTTCGATGAGTATTGAATTGATTTTATACATCCCAAAAAAACTCCCATCATTGGGAAGTCTGCAGTAGGTAACTGCAACTATTCGCGTTTTTAAGTCATGGGTTGTATAACAAAAGAAAGAGCATTAAGCAGGGATCACACGATTTGTACATTTGTACACAAAATGCCAAATTTAGATTTGTCCACATTTTCGCATTTGGATAGCAATGTACAAATGATTTGTTTTGCGATCAGACGATTTGGCTGCCAAGGATCCAAATGATTTGGCACACATTTGCGCACACCAGTAAAGTGACAAATATTGTCCAAATTCATTCACACGATTTAACCATTTGGTCATAAATACTTAAACAGTTGATCCGGTGTCAACCATACTTTTGCATTTATGATTTCGTGAGATTTGAAGTGAAATAAACAAAAATAATATATACGCACAGGTACTCAGAATTTTGAATACACCCTCAAAATATGGGCTGAAGGTAAAAAACGCGTTTTCATAGGTTGAAGCATATACTTGCTCGTAACTTTATTTCTGTTTGCCCGATGAAAAATACTTACATCTGCCATTTAAGAGAAAACATTTCGTTGTTTACAACCATTTATAAATGGTTAATTTATCTTGAGAATGGGCACCCTATGTATGTATACTAGTTAACAAAATGAAAAAATGTTAAAAATTTAAATTTTGCATATCGATGGCTGAGTGGAAGATCGACCTATCTCGAAGCCAGTTCAAAAACGCCCTGTCTCTGAAAATTTTTCAAGAACGCCCTACTTCAAAGTTTGATTGAAAAACGCCCTATTTCAGAATTTGGTTGAATAACGCCCTATCTCAGAATTCATTTCAAAAACGCCCTATCTCAAACGAAAATACATTGAAAATAAGCTGATATAGGGCGTTTTTGAATCGGCAGCTGAGATAGGCCGTTTTTCAATGAAATTCTGAAGTAGGGCGTTCTTGAAAAGTTTTCTGAGATAGCGCGTTGTTAAAAAATTTTCTGAGATAGGGCGTTTTCGAACTGGTTGCCGAGATGGATCGATCTTCCACTCAGCCATCGATATACTCTGTAAGATTCCTTTCAGTGATCGGACTTCTACCACATTGTTGTAGATTTGCCACCTACCACACAAGGTCTGAAATCTACCACATATTCGCGTTTTTGAGTAGTTTTATTTTTGCTCAACATAATTTTCTTAATTTTAAGAGCAAAAATTGTCCAACACTAAACACTAACAACAGGCAGAATGGGAGGATAAAATAAACTGTAAAATAGTAAATTTTCTCAATATTCAATTTTTCGACATCAAACATGGTTTTATTGTGTTAAATTGCAAAACATATGATTTATAAAAAGAATTAATAGCGAAAATGATAAAAACCGGCTATTTTGTGAAAGCATTAGCAAATTTCAGTATATCTCAAATTTCTAAAGCGTTGTTTACTTTTACTTGAGAATTGTCAAAATCGGCAAATCCCAAGCAGCATTTTTGGAACGAGCCACATTTGTTCGCTACATCGTGATGTGATAAAAAGAAAAGCTGGCAGCGCTCTGCAAGGTTGCAGAAATCTTTCAAAATATGTTCGAAACTGTAAAGGAAAAAAATTGCCAAAACCTACGCAATTTTTATCAACTTCAATCTTGCACTTTATTATACTAAAATTAATTTTGTTTTAGATTCTAATTAAAATGTTTGCAATTTAGGAGAAACCTTGCAGATTTTTTTTAATTTTTGGAAAAATTTTAATCCAAAACCTGAGTTCTACCAGATTTTTTGAAATCTACCACATTTTTTTGAAATCTACCACATTTTTTTTAGATTCTACCACACAAATTTTTTTTAAGTCCGATCACTGATTCCTTTGCCATTTCTTAAGATAAATTATCAATTTAAACATTGTTGTAAGCAGCGAAATGTCTTATCTTGAATCACATACATAAATACGTATTTTTCACCGGGTAAACAGAAAAAAAGTTACGAGCAAGTATACCTGTGCGTCACCCTTTGAAAAACGCGGTTTTTGACCTTAAGCCCAGATTTTGAGGGTGTATTTAAAATTCTCAGTATGCAGATTTTACTGCTTGAATAGACCTACAACAAGTGTGAACCTCGAAAAAACTATATACATTTTTTTTTGTCACACAGTGTAAATTAGATCGTCTTTAATAATCTGTATAGCGCCGTTTAAAGTACAAAACCTCGTATCAACAAAATGCAAAGTTGCCTATGTGAGGTTGCATAAATTATTGTCTAGATAGTAAAAACACTCATATTTCAAAATGGTCCTCCTTTTTATAAAGCAATCGCATTTCTGGCTAGTATATTTCAGGACGAATGGATAAGGATTGAGCCAAGAGCTTGTGTGAGCAAATCCAATTTTTGGCAGCAAATGTCAGTTACGCGGTTTTGCAGAATGACGATACGCGGTTTTGTACCTTATACGACGATATGCATGTATGTATATATGTATAGCCAGCAAAAACTTCGGAAAGAGATCCGAAAACTGAAAGAAAGGTGAATAGTAAAGTGCCACGAAAGGTTGTGAAGCGAATACTTTTCCGGTTGGTTTTCTGAATTTTTTCATTCTGAACTTCAAATATGCTTTTTCATAGTTAATTATACTCAGAAATTAATTATACTTTTAATATGTTCGTCTGTCGGCATAAGAACCTGGGACCTCATGAAGGTTACAAATAGTCGCACGCTTCTCTGCACACTCAGCTAAACAATATTTGTATATTTGTCACTGGCATTTGTCATCAAGTGGCAAATCAGATATTTGGTCATTTGCGTAATTTTTATTTGGCTTATGTAGCAGCATTGCGTTCACACGATTTGGCCACCAGGGTTGTTTTTCATTTGCCACAAGAAGGCAAATATTTGGCTTTTCTGATAAATGACAAATGTAATTTAGCGTTCATATGATTTGTCTATGAATTTGACAAATTTTTAGCCAAATGTACAAATCGTGTGATCCCAGCTTTAGTCATTAAAGAATATTTACTCATATCCACTAATACTATTTCGCGCACGGTACACAAAGCGAGAGTATGTAGAATGACTAACCCGGTCGAAAATTTGGTCATGTATGACTATGATAACGTATACAAATATGCATGTAAACGCTATGGTTTCATTTAAATGCTCAGTTTTGTAGGTACCAATTAATGAGAAATCGGATGCATCATAGCAAACATCCCAACGACAGCGGGCTGATCATATTTGCGCTCTCAGTCTGAACTTCCACCGTATGGGATTGCGCTCTCAGTTTGATCTTAAAACATTCTTCTTTACATTACCCTCACATTTGTAAGCGGATGCATGACTTGCATGAAAAAGGTGCATTCTGGAATATATAGCCGGGTAGGCCGGTACATTCCTGGGTACATGAGTATACATGTCAGGGGAGTTCTCTCATTCAGCCACCAAACAAATTTGTTATACCGAAATGAGTCGCAGCACCAAGAGCTCAGTCGTATGACTTAAGTGATTTGAGTATTTTATAGCAACACAAAATGTGAAAATGGGAGCAAACGGAAGCGAAAGCACAATGTATGTGGAACAAAGTAGAACACAAATAATATTCAAGTCGTTTAAATTTATTTTCAACCTCTTATAGAAACAAATGAGTAAAATAAAATTCATTGACTATACTCGATAGAGACAAAAATTGCCGGCACAAATAAGGGTTAGCATGTTTTAGTACGGCCTTGTTTAGTTGGGAATTATTCATAGTACTTTTTGAAATTAGTATGAGTATTCATTTCTATCAATTTTTATGGCTAATGAATAAGTACACAAACTTTATTAGTTCTCAAAGCAGAACTATGGTCTACAGTAAGTGTGCCAAATTTGGTTCTTATCGGGATAGCGGTTATGGAAAAAAGTAGCCTATTTTTCAATAAAGGATATAAACTATCTGTACGAAAATTTTAATTTTCAAAAAAGAGGCAACACACTTAAAAAACATTTTCGAAAGTAAGCTCTCCTAAACCTTTTTTCTTCGTTTGGCGCCTGTATTGTAATATTTGGTTGAAATTGTTGACTTTATTTAACTTTTTTAACCGGTGGCAACTCTTTAAAAAAGGTAGCTTATTTTTCAATCCAATTCATACGTGTGTCTGTACGTAATGTCTGTACGAAATTTCGTTCAAATGTGTTCACTTTTTTTTTTAGTGACTAAGCTACAAACATACAAACTTTCACATTTATAATATTCGTAGGACTGAAAAATTTAAAAAAAACATATTCTAAGTAGCCTTTTTTCAGAGAATGCCACATATACATATATCTATGTATGTATAAAGCTTAAGCAGGGTTTTTTTTTAATTAAATACTTTTTGGTCATACTCAATCAGAACAACAAAACAAGTCGATATTAAGTTGGATTTCAACTCGCAATGAGCTAAGCGAATTTCGCTGAATAGAAGAAAAGCTAATATTTTTCAATCAACAAAACTCACACTTGCACGTTTCAATTGTACTCAAATATTCAATTAAATTTCTATTTAATTTTTAGAGGCAAATAAATAACAACATCATTAACAGCAACGCCTTCCAAGCGTAAATGTCATAAACACACACACAGACACACATACACACACACACATTGAAACACGACGCTAGTGTAATTTTCATTAATTTAACTTATTTTATTTATTTGTAAAGTCTCAACCATTGAAATTTTAATTTAAAATACACGCAAACCAAGCAAACCGGACGACAGACAGATGCCCAGACAGTTATGTAGACCAGATGACAACCCAGACGCCAGACATCGCTGCCTTAATGAACGATTTTCGAAAGATAGCCAAATGAGCGTACATTTAGAGGAGCAAGCGATGAGTATCAAGCCACGCTACAAAAAAAAAATTGTACGAGCAAAGCCATTCCTGTTTATTTGCAAAACCTATCAATGAAAGTAGCCATAAACGGTTAGTCTGGACTAGGGATGTTAATTTTTTCGATTTTCACGATCTCGGGATTTTCGGGATGTCGTTGGTTCAATCCCGGGATGTTTATTTAAAGTGAAAATTATTTCATAGGTAACAAAACGAAAGACAGTAATTAGATTTATATGTATTTAGTGATACTTTAGCTTCTACACTTATTATTTTAGAAATGATTAATTCCAAAATATATTTAAAAAATTCAGTGTAATGTAGAACAAAGATATGGGTACCAAATGAAATAATTTTATTTGGGTTCACAAGGACGAATGGGAATTGAAAATGCCCCTTTTATCTATTTTATTTTTTAAGCTAATAAAGTTAGTCGTTAACATATAATGGTTTCAAAAATAAAAATTGCCAAATTGCAAGGATATTCAAGGACAAAATTATAAAATGGTATTTTCAATACCTACCCGTCCCTTACGCACCAATCTTCTCCTTCATTTGACACCCATACTATTTTTTTTAAGTATATTGCACTAAAATTTTTAAATCATTTTTTGAATTACTCAAAACTTTCAAATTTCAAAGTTCCTTTAAAAAACCCTGATGTCAGAGAGAAAAATTAGGAACGCAATTTTACTATTGTTTGGCGAATATATTATTTTTTTTGTGTACAAATTTGCCTGTCGCACGGTACTATATGTATATTGATATATTATAAAAAAAATATTAAATATTAAATAAACAAAAGAAATATAGCCAAAACTGATCAACATAAAGCGTTTCTATTATTACCACCAGTGTAAATTACATATACCGAAAATCCCGGGACTCTAGGCAAATAATCCCGGGATTTTCGTGACTTAAAAAAGATCGGGATCCCGGGATTAACATTCCTAGTCTGGACGTTTGTCGTTGACTGAGTAAAGTTTTTGCAGTATTACAACGATAGCGGCTTTACAATGTGAATGTAAATGTTAAATATATTTACACATGTGCCCTGCAGGGAAACTTCGAAATAGTGAGCCAAATTTCTAGTTATTTATCGCAAAAAGCAAACCTACCTTATAGTAACTAGATCGCCACAAGTTTTTACCTTTTGCAACTACATACATACATATCGCTAGTTAAGAGTGAAGCGTTGCTACCTTTTCTAAAAATTTATATTTTGAAGCAAGCAGTAATTAAAAAGAAATAGCCCACTAAAAGATCGAACTACCTATTTTATTTTTCAGTAGAAATCTATATCTAAGGTGGCAGATTTTGAACTGGTTTGGAACTATAGAAAAACGGATGCAGAACGAACTAGATGTAATCTGTCGAATTAGAACTAGTTCGAAACTACAGAAAAAGGTATGCAGCGGAGGCTTGTTTACTTTAAATAGGTGTTTTATGATGGCGGTTTTTTCCTTCATATGCACTTTCCTTCTGCACTTCACAGACACTATTTCGTAGTTTCGTACTACAAAACAAAATTCTTATTAACATTTTAACATTTTACTACAGCAAAATATATGTAAATGTATTTTCAAATGCTCAGTTTAATTTACATTAACTTCACAAAATGTTATTTCAAATTAAAAACACATTTCTTTGCAAATAACTAGAAATCTAAACTATAGAAGATATAGCGCAGCGGGGGAAAATTTCCACTTCCTAGGGCATCGTCATGTAAAATGCGCTAAAGTGATTTATCGCAAACCAGTAGTGGGTTTTAATGTAGTAGAAACGCATAAGTGCAGAATAGATATTTTCTCCCGAGGTAAGTAGTGTTTATATATGTGTGCTTATCTTTGTTCAAGGTCACCAGAAATTCCCATTACTTTCAAAAAAGCAACGAATCGATGAGAATTTGGAGAATTTCTTATATTGGAAGTTGTTTTCAATTTCGCTCATTTTTGTGCTCTTATTTTAACGCGTTTTCTTTGCACACTTTCTTTGAAATATATAGAACTTGAATGTAATTGAAATTAAAACCACAATGCATTCTTAGCCTCACTGTGTTCATTTGCTTTTTGTGAACCATTTCTTAAGCAGCCATCGTGACCAAACTTAATCTTAAAAAAAGTGACATAAAAGGCAGATAGAGTTTAGTTTATATTCTCAAGTAATTTGTATAAAGTGAAATTTTAAATGTATATAATGGCAAATATTTCTGCAAGTATAATCGTCAGCGTAAAGCTTTGATTGCAATTCTGTATTTGACTGTCAGAAAGGGAAAATTTCTTTAAAGCCTTTTTAGAGATGGGCATCCATGCATTTATATGGGATTTGAAAATAATAAATTATGTAAGACATTTAATAGAATCAGAAAGTGAATGCAATATTTGTAAACTTGATAGGATAATTTATAAAAGAATTATGTTTGAATCGATTTCAGAATATGCATGGCATTTTGACGTACAATACGTCTAACGTTTCGATATGGAGGCAATGTTCAGATGTTGTAGTTGTAATTTTTAGAGCTTTACGAAAATGCTTATTGCACGAGATTTGAAAGAAAAGTGTGGCGTTTCAAAGATATAATTCCAAACCTATTGACAGATTCGTTTTTTTAAGTAACCAATTCGGTTTCTATCGTAGGAGCAATGGTGCTCTAGCAACTTACGATTTGCAGGGTAAACTTTCATTTTCGGGATATAGGTTCTTTGAAGCAATAGAAATATTATCATATACAAATTTTATATAAGTTCAACAAATTGAGCATTTTAGTGCAAAAAATTGTTGAAAAAATTTCCACAATTTTTTTGTTTTCAAAATGCTTGAAAACTGCTCGAATAATTTTGTTTTTGTTTTATTTAATCAAAAATCAAAAAGAAGAGAAGAAGAAGAAGAAGAAGTATGTATAACTATTTCATTCGAATACACGGGCATAAATGATTTCCCATACAAAATCATTTCGTCATCATTTTGCAAACACGTGCGAGTGCTGGAAGTGAGGGAAGGAGACAAAAAGTATGTGCGTGTAGGTATTTCGGCGTTTGAATAACAGATGGCGCAATATTTATAAAAGGAAAAGATGAAGGGGAATATTTAGATGAAGGATATGAAAAACACAAAAGTAAAAACAAAGATAAATATAAAGAAAAATATAAGGATGAGGATACCGATAAAAGTAAGGATGAAGATAGAGGAAGAAAGATTAAAGTAAAGGTAATTATAGAGAAAAGGATATAGACAGAGGCTCCATCTGGGGACTATTTCGGGGTCTTAGAGATTTTCGGAATTATCGGGAATTATCGATATAATAATCGATATTTTATCGTTTTATAATCGATTTTGTTATCGATATTTTAATCGAATTTGTAATCGATTTTTTTACAGAATGCGTAATCGATTTTTATCCATATTTTTATCGATATTTTTATCGATATTTTTATCGATTTTGTTATCGATTTTGCTATCTATGATACTAAAATGTTGTTATCGATATTATTATCGATTTTGTTTTCTTAGTGTGTGCTTTCGGTTTTGACTTGGATGTACCCTTAACCATATTAAATTTAGCGGCTGTGCCTCCGCTACAGCCTGCAGACCAAGACGAAGGCGCTGGACTGTTCCTTTTTTTCGTCACAAAGCATCAGGATTACAACGAGCAAAATCTATCAATTCAATTATATTACAGGATGAAGTTACAATTGTGTACAAAAGTGATCACGTTGGCACAGAGAAGTAACATAACTTTTCCTTGAGATGTGAAAATAACAAGCACATTAAATTTGACGGCTAACAATCTGAGATTTTCCTGTGTAAATAACCCCATGAGCTTTGATTGGGATAATATTTATATGTAAACATACTTTTAGTTACTACTTACATACGTTTTATAGTACTTCATAACTAAAGTGTGCTTTTAATATACATTTCTATTTCATTGCTCCTATTGTATTCTATTTAAGTGCTCAAATACTTTAGATTTCTTCTAATAACAGATCACGGATGAAAAAAAATTGTGGGACTACGTAGTTCCTGCGAATCCTCTCCTAACCGATTCTAAGTCTGTCTCAAGTGTTCACAGCACACTTTGCAAAAAGTTTGGGCTTATACAAGGCTTGTATTCTTCTAAAATTTTGGGTTTCAAATAGGAGAAATTTTCTTATGAAATATCTTAGGGGTTTTCAGAATCCTTTAACTGTGTATTCGCCACATATGTAACAAAATATATGTATATTGTTCATTGAGACACCTTCTGCGCGACGAAAGCATGATACTAAAATCAATTTATATATAGAAACGTTCCGATAAGACTTCAAAATGCGCCGTCAGAAGTATTAATTATAGCCAAAACACAAAACTACCGTTAAGTTCAAAACTACACCTAGAAAAAAATTAAAATTATTTTTAGTATTGTTAGTGCACACCTAATAAGAAACCACTAACGTATCTCGTTACCAAAAAATTTTCTTCAAATTGCTGACCTGTGTGCAATGCACCATAAATGATGCTATGTGATGTGATGCGGTGTGATGTGATGTGATTTAGAGAAATGTGGTGGTGTGTCATGTATTGAAATGTTATTGAAAATTATCAGAACTCACGCGATATGGTATAAATATTATATGCATGGATGTGATGTTATCACATTGATGTGATGTTATCACATTGATGTGATGTTATCACATTGATGTGATGTTATCACATTGATGTGATGGAATGTGGTGTAATATGCAAACTATGTGATATGAGTTAATATAGCATTGGCACTTAAGTTTAACTTTTGTCAGATAAAATTAAGCTCTGGGCAAATACATTTTAACTTTCAGCATATAGATTTAAATTTGGGGCAAATAAATTTAAATTTGTGGAAAATAAAATTAAAATTTAAAAAAATAACATTAAACTTTTTTTTAGTACTAAAAAGTGTTTGAAATCCGCTACTTGTGAAAACACCGTGGTGTTATATGCTGCGATGTGTTGAAATGTGATTGGATATGAAATTGTGAAATGTATAGCAATGGTATACAGTGATGACATGCTGGTGGTATGATGATGATATGATGTGCGTTAATTTTGATTAGATAAGATACACGACATGTCTTGCATAAACTTTTAAAATAACGCTTTTGCTTAACATACATACATATTTATATGACAATTGTATTGCTTTGAACATCTTCCTGGATTCTTTTTTTTCTACTTTTTGTAAGGCTGCCCGAGCAAATTATTTGGAATTTCAGCGCATAAAAGTTTAGTGCTAAGCTTTTAATTTTGACTCCAACTCAATTACTTCCACGTTCATCCATAAGCAGGCAAATAACATGCGCTATTTATTGTGGTGCTTAAAATAATATTACATTCTCGACTATTTTTGGCTTTCGACCAAGCAGTAAGGACTCTGAAAGTCTCTGTTAGAGTTATTGCCTAGCGCCCTAACATATTGTGTGTAGGTTTGTAAGGAGTTTGCGGAGGAAACTGTTAGAATGTTTTATTTGTCATTCCTTGGACTGTGGCCAAAGGTAAAATGAAAGCACATATTTTAGCTGAGCATTCAATGTTTGAAGAAAAACTCTGCATTCCATTTAAATTACTATTTCTATTTGTTGAATCTTTACGAAATTTTCTAAGTAACACTAACAAAATTATTCAATAAAATTAAATAATTATCTTATTCAAACAAAACCCATCTCCGACTTTTCGTTAAAAGTTTTACTTAAGCATGCGGTTGTCTAGCTTTTATGGGATTAATGTTAGAAATTAGCAGCGTAGTGAACAATACTATATTTTTATTATAATCCAACAGAATGCTTAAAGCTTAAAAGTGGAAAACCAAAAGCTCCCAAAAGCTCTTCAAAATCGTTTCTCATAAGCTTTTATTAAAAGCAACATGAGTATGTACAGATGATTTTTGATGAGTGCGGAAGTATAAAAAAACATAAAGCTCGAAACATAAGCAGGATGAGCTTTATACCAGCTTTATTTTCTATGTTCTTCGGTGCATACGAAAAACCTAAACATACAAACGAAATTTTGCTTATACTCGTACTCACATTCAAAAATTTGTATATGTTTTAAAGAAACTTTTATATTTTTAAACTATAATTATAGTTATAAAATATCAAATAATAAATACTGGGAAAAAATATCTCGATAATAATGTTGTCGGCTTTAACGCCATCTATAAGTGACTTGAGGATATGGCGTAGGTTTCGCTTACTTGCGAAACTTTCATTTTACTTGTTACCTATAAAAATATACATGGTTTTTTAACAGGATGGCTCGTAAGAAGCTCATTCGAATCTGATTGGTAACCCACAGTCCAAAGGAATCGAGATAAATAACCACCACATAAGGAATAAACAATAAAATCCCTTACATCATGCGCAAGTGTGCATGGTTGCCATCTCATCAAAATTTCTTGTACCACAATATCCAAGTAAAAAGGCCCAAAATAAAATAAAATGTACCATTTTTTGTCATCTACATACTTGTTTGCATTTGTGCATATACAGGCAGTGCCAATGTTAGTGTACACCTTGTTGTAATATAATGTTCACAATCATTTTCATGAAACATTTGTTTCATTAATTACAAAAAAAACGTTTCTGCATACTGAACCAAACCTCTATATCCCTGAATACGAGCCCGAGGTCTGTTAGTCTCCATCACATCAGGTTCGAGGTAATTTAAAGGTCAAGTAGAGAAAAATTCGTTGAAAAACCTGAAAATTCAATAAAATTCTTCTGAATTTGACTTTGAGATGAACTTGGTACGACCTCTAGATAACTTTGAAGATCAAATATTTGTTTTCACACCTCGGGTTCGCATTAAGCTCGTCGAATACCATAGGGATTTAGAGGTTTGGCTCCTGTATTGTTTTTGAAAATATAGTTTATTCTATAATGTAATCCATATATATCAAAGCTTCATACTTTACATAAACTTTATAAAAATTACAAAAAATGTGTCAAAATTTTAAATTTTTTTTAGTAGTGTTATTGAGCTTTGTACTACGATTTGTTTGTTAGGAAAAATGGAAAAAAAACAACAAGTCATGGTACAAAGCTCAATAGCACTACTGAAATAAATATTAATACGCCACAATAAAAATTTAAAAATTCTAAAAAATTCAACCGTCATTTTTAGCGACTTGAAACTTGCACATTGTTGTGCTAAAATTAAACGGGCTATAAAACTGCATACTCAAAAATGTTCTAGAAATTTATTATCAGAATTCCACTGCAGTATGGCGATAACAATTAACAGAACAAACAGAACAGCTGCAGCGAGTCCTGCATATTTCAAACAAACGGATAGCTCTCGCCAACTCCAAACGAACGGGTAGCCATGGTTGCTTCAAAAAGGCCCAGAACAAACTAAAAATGCCCATAGGCCCAAACGGAGAAAAAAGGCCCACCGTGGCAACCATGCAAGTGCACTAACTATGCATACAAAGTAGAGTTTTGCCCGAGTTCAACGATAAATTCAAATACACTGTATATCCGCCATGACAATTCAGCCCAGTTCAGCTTAGCACGCCATTAATTTCATCTTCGAAGTGGCAGGCAGGAAAGTCCTTCTCCACCGGGTTTTTCCAAAGCATAAATGTGGTCGTCGTCTACGATTTGGCAATTTTTCTTTTGTTTATTTGAAGTTCATTTTTTTTATAAATGTATAGCCACAAAAACCATGTAACAAAAGCCACTTAAGTCAAATTTTAAAATTTTCATCAAACTTTTTTCAAACTTTTTATTTAGAACTTTTAAAAGCATTAAAAAATCAACCGTTTATGTACGGTGACCATCCGTTCTGTTTTTTGCAGGACCGTACTGTTTTTCGAAAGTCGGTCCTGCGCAGTTTTTCAAACCTGAAAAATCTGAAAATGTACTGATTTTTTCCAAGTGTCCTGCATTTGTCCCGCATTTTATTCGTTATTTTAAAATTATCGGACAATGGATGGATTTTTTCAAAAAAGTGTTTTTTGGTACTTTTCGTAGCTTTTCTTCAATATCTCATGAAAAAATCTCCAAAGCAACGTAAGCGACTTACAGCTCGAAGGGTATTGATGTGCCTCTTCCCAAAATATATAACTTGTGGCGACTTCAATGAAAATTATTACTGCTACAGGCGTTTCATTTGATTTTTTTTTTCATTATTTTAAAAATTTGATAAAGAAGATATATCATTACAATAAACTTTGAGCCATAGATAAAAAAATCGGATTAGGAATGTAGATGCTATGGAGCGCAACCTGCACAAATTATATATTTTTGTAAAGGGCACTTTGTAACTCGTCGTTTACGTCGATTCATGACGTCGATTTTTGACAAATAATTGCGAAAAGTACCAAAAAAAAAAAAAAAAAAAAAAAAAAGAAGGGTATTGTTTTCGTTTTGAACGACTCCACATTTGCCTATAAAATAATCTTTTAAAGATAATTATAATATGTTTTACTACACTTTGATAAATATTCATGTAAAAAAGATTAATATCGATGAAGAAAACGTGATTCATTTTTAAAGCTTAAAATGTATTAAGAATTTAGAATCATAAATACTCTTTTGATATTTTTACACTACGTAAATATATGTAGGCATATTTTTGAAAAATTGTCCTTGTTCATTTTGAATCCATATTTATGGTCACCGTACGTATATGCCACCACTTAAAAGTTGAACTTTATTACAATCAAATTTAATGGGCTACAAAACTGAATACCAAGACATTTTTTTAAGTTCTGAATAAAATTTTTTAAAATTTTCTTAATTTTTGAACACAGTTGAAATTCGGATTTACATGGTTTTTGCTAGATAACGAGCTCACCTTTCTTACGAAAATAATAACTATTTTATTTTGGAACGAATTTCCGTCATCCCTTGTCGGCAAACCACCGCCGCATAGAGGTGGAAAAATATCGACGATACTATCGACATATCGTTGGTTTGTGTTTTCAAAAAATACTATCGACGTTTTAAAATTATCGATTCATCGGCTGTATTGTAAGAGCAATTGTTGAGTTGTCTCGAGTATATATCGTACACCGTCTTCAAAAGAGGCACAACTCAAAATTTGGCATTTTTGAAATTATGCGTTAAAAATGTACACATAGCTTTTATTTACCTGTCAGCCAAAGCTGGAGCAAATTTGAGTTATAATTTGTTACAAAGACCTAAGGTAAAGTCTCCCTTGCCCATATGATGCAATAATTTTTCGTCTTTTATGACAAACGTGTAATTTTGAGTTATGACCCTTTTGAAGACGGTGCGCGATATCGTCACTAGACGCAAATAAAGGAGCGAGCTCAAAATTTGACCGCGAAAAAACACGCATAAAAAACCTTCAGCGAAGAAAGACGCCCAAACCTAGTCGACGGTGTTTTTGGGGAATAATGCTGAAAAGACAGTCCTTGGCCAGTTATACATCTATGATTACGCGTCTTTATTCTCCGTCAACTAGGTTTACGGGTCTTTTTTCGTCAATGCGTATTTTTTCGCCGTCAAAACAATGGCGCGCCTTTATTCGTTTCTAGTGACGATATGTATGTGAGCGACGGAAGCAGCGCAAGTTCGAACAGGAACACCAAATCGGCAGGACGCAAACGCAGAGCTGGAAATGATGAATCAAACTCTTGTCAGTCGTTAAACTAAAACGGGCCAACAGAAAGGGCCGCGCGCTGACTCCAGGAGTTGAAGGGCCCATAACCTCAGCCTCACAAATTGGCCGGAAAGCGAGCCACCTCACTGTTGGTGGATGTATGAATGGGCAAGAGCGAGTGCTGGCAATGGAAAATGGAGCGTCCCATTCCATTATTTGACATGATTAGGCCATTTGGTACGTGAAGCCACTACCTGGAGCAAAGTTGCGGACTGCAACTGGTGAGCGCACTCAAGTGTTGAGACAAGTACCATGCAAGGTAATAATCGGGGATGTGGCCTCGTGCAACAACTTTATAGAGGCAGACATTGGCCCGTATGAATAAAAACTAAGCAATTGCTTTTTCTTAAAATTGCATACCTGTTGCTTCACTTTTGTTTGAATAAATCGAGTAAAAGGTCTGAAATTTTAAGAAAAAGCAATTGCTTATTTTTATTCATACGGCCCATTGTGGATGAAGTCATCATCGGCGTGTACTTCCTACTTGGCCAAGACATAAAGATTGACCTTCTGGGAATGGCCCTGACACCGACACAGGAAACTTCCCCTTAGGGTTGGTTACGACAACTAGTAAAACCAGTGATGGAGGCGGAACAATAGGACAGTTTGCAGATGGTAACTGTTTGCGTGCATCGGATAAGGGAGAGCGAAGATGGACGAAGCATCTAGAATCTAATGGCTGTTCCGAAGGTAAGAGTTCCGGACATTCTTAGCGAGCTCTATAGAGGTTCAATTGGTGAGCATCTGGGAACCAAGAAACCACTAGATCCATTATGAGTCCGAGAACCAAGAAGAAGGTGATCCACTTTGAAAAGCTCGCATCGTTTGGATGATCAGACTTTAGTGGAGGGCTTATTTAGGGGCCAACATTCGAGATTCCCTCGGGCCCGAAATCCCTCTCTACGGCCCTGCTCACACCAAATATGTGCATATGTATATTTCATTGAGTGTTAAAATGCTTACTGAATTTCGTTTGTAATGCCTAACTATATAAACAGAATACTATACATTCGCGTAAATTGTAAATAGTAAAATCCTTTCCAGGAGGTATGCATGAAAGCACTTTTTCAGCCCTTATTGGGTAAGTCTTTGAATTGCTTCACTTAATATTAAAATTAAATTATTTTCTGGTTATGCATATATATACAAAATAGAAAAAATTATCATGATGCGTATTGTAGGATATGTGGAAATTTGCAAATGGTGGTAAGTCAAGCATTGCAGACCACGATAAAGGCGCCAAACTTTTTTCCAAGTTACATCGCAGTCCAGAGAAATTTGTTATTTTATGATTAAAAAATTCAAAGGCTGAGCGTTCCATACAACCACATCATCATCAATCATTCAGCTCTACGGATTGTGCCACAAAACTACACTGCTTATAGCAGAAATTACTTCAAAATGATGCAACGCCAGAACCAAAGCAAAATTATTTATAAGGAATATATTGGCATCATATTTACTTATATCTTCGTTTTTTATTTGGATGATAAGTGTTCTGGTCGATGGTTCCAGGCTTATGGTAGCACTATACTAGCAGTTTCAGTCCAATTTAAATGAAATCCTAGAAGAATCACTGGATAGATTACACACCTGCGGTAACTGTAGTGGCCTTAACGTAAACCCAAGTAAAACCAAGTTATTACATCTACAAAAAGGAATGTGATACTGCAATATAGACTTCCGTTCATAGGCGGTAAGACAGTCCCCCATCATGCAATGCGAAGTTTATGGAAGTCATCATAGACACTAAACTAAGCTTGAAGCTTAACGTAGATACATCTCTAACTATACTTGTAATAGGATCTTCAATAGATATTTGGGTTTTAAATTGCGCAAATTTTGATGTGGATGTATATCACAATACTTACCTATTATAGTGGCCAGCCTTAAGTAATGAAGGGCCGTTTTCCCATGAGGCTTATAAAAATCATCTTCTCTTTATTTAAAAAAAAAAGAGGAGATAACTTTTAAAATCTACTTGAGCAAACGGTCATAAGTTTCAATAAAAAAGGCTCGACATTGTTTTGAATCACGATGTACTCAGCAGTAAGACTAAGATAGTCGGAGTTATGAAAAACAAAAACCTTTGGGTATAGCTCAATCGTAAGCCGCGGTGCGATAGCCATGAAAATCACGGACCCCTTGGTATCAAGTGTGGATTTTGGCCTGAATAAACATTAAGAACTTGTACGGTTTCCATCCAGAAAGGAGTGAATAAGAAGCCAAACTTCTAATAAGGAGGCCATCTGTTCTCTGACGGGTTCAAGATGGGCTGCAGTGTAGACACAAAAGTCAAACGGTCCCTTCGGCTGGAAAATCATGGAAACATATTCTAGGCATATATTAGGCCTGTAGTATACTAATTAATAGTGTTGCCTGGAAAGAAAGCGCGGCGATTAATTAAGAAAGACAGGCAGCTACTCATCTCTGCTGAAACGAAGTCTAAGCTAGTCAACGAATGCTAGATCCAGCTACGCTCGGTGACTGAGTCTATTTCCATCAATCTTTTCTGGGTTACTGGCCATAGAAATATAGAAGCCAACAATAGAGCAGACGAATTGGCCAAGGCGTGGGCTTATTTGGATGAATCTGTAGCGGAGGTACGGGATACCTCCTCAGACAAATAAAAACAGAAATCCAATTGCACTTTCCAAAACTAGCAATGCAACTGGGATTCGAGCTTTGGCCTGACTATAGCAGGAAAAGAACAGCTGGGCAGCTAATAAGGTCAAGGGTAGAAGCATTTAGGATTGTAACGTTTATCATCGGTCATTGGCCGCTAGGAAAGCATGCATGCAGAATAGGACTTCCATGCCAAGCAATATGCCGCTGTTGCGGCTTAGATGACAGCGAGGAAACCATATTTCATTTTCTGGGTGAAGCCCTTACAACCAACCAACCAACTATTTAGAATGAATGATTAGATTAGGTAACATTTTCAAATCGTCTAGTACTAACTTGAATAAAATTTTCTCACTTGATTATAACTTAGTAAAAATACCTGTCACCAAAGTTTCTCCTTAATGTTTCAGCAGCATGTTGCCAGTTGATCAGAAACCTCTTCATTGTGTTGACAAAAAATTTCCCATTTCCCCACTTACAGTACACAATTCACAATTTATTGCGCATGACGCGAAATTTTTAGTTGGAGAAATATAGCCGAATGCATTTCCACAAAATTTCCCAATGCAAAAAATATGTAAACAAACTTAGTTTTAGCGTGCCGTTTTCAAGGTGTAGCATTCAAGTAATGATGCTGAAAGTGGAAACACCGAAGGCGGTGGACACATTAGGTTTTCGTGTTACGGCAATTACGTGTTACGCGTTTTTAATTTTATTTAAGTTTCTCTTAAGCAACTTTTTATAAAGAAACAATAATAGTTAAATTAAGAAAAAGTTTGCTCTAAATGAGTTAGCGCATTTTGTGAAAATGCCCTTTATGAATAGCAATAAAACAGAATTTAGGATTTGGAAAGGAGTAAGAATTATTAAGAATGTCCAAATAAAATTTAAGCCTGATGAGAGAAAATTTTATTGTATATAAACGTTCGACAAAACGACTACGCAAGAAGTACCAACCATACTTGTAGATATTCGAAGCTTCCACTGAAGAAAATGACGAACTTTACTAACACTTTCAGTCCTTCTCTCAGCCCTCTTCATTATTGGTGCAACTTCTAAAGAATTTGATTATTCAAACCACGTTTACTGCTTGTAATGTGTGAAAGATTATAAAAATAAACTTTGATTCGCAATAAAAAGTTTTCTACTTTGACTATAGAAAACTAATTATCTGCCTTTACCACCTCTGAGCTCATTTTCCTTAAATACATAGTCTGTCCAAATCACTTTTCATTGCAAAATTCGGAACCAGCGATCCCAAAATACATTGTTTTGATAAAGGTGATTGATTTCTTAATTTTTGTGCTCGCCAACTGGATCCACCATTTGAAGTTTTGAAATTATAGAAAGAAAGTGGCGTGAGATTGTGTCGAAGCGTTTTTGAGCAAATAGTTTTGCCCACCTAGATTTAGATTTATGACCACTGTGCGGCGCATATTTTAAATAAAGTTTTTTTTGCCCTTCCGAAAACTACCGTTACTTGTAAGCAGGGGTGGTTTTACCGCTATTTGAAACATCTTCGGTATCTCCTATGGTATGTTCAGTTAGACTTAATGGGATATACTTATAGAGTTATAAGAGGGCGGAGCCATGCCCATTTTCCAGAATTCCATATAAATTTTATTTCTTGTTGTGAGTAAATTAGCGTCCTTAAAGTTCGAAATATTGAAGTTTGAGCACTTCCAAAATTTACCTTTATATTAAAAGTGGGCTTAATTTAAGTCCGGTTTGGAAATTTTTCTACGTTTTTCTTTTATGTGTCAAGTACAATCCGTTGGCTATTTGTCTTAGAAACGCACAGTTGCGTAGTTCCGCTCAGCTCAACAGTTGGCAACTTTTCGCCATTTTTTCCACCGGAAAACTTTTTCGCTACCTAAACTCAACGTGTTGGGCTTAGCCCAAACAGCTGATCGTAAAGACCTACACCGTTTAGTTTAAATTTAACGCCGCTTTGTTAGGTGGCAGTTGCAAATAAATTTATTCTAAGTATTTTATATTACTGATGTGATAAAGTAACTAAAATATTTTTCAATAATACTGCGTTTCTAAATATATGTTTTTAAGATGTTTGCTATATAGTTATACAATGTTTAAATCATTATAACATTGAATGATTTTTTCAACACGGCGCACAGTGTTTCGACTATATGGAGGCAGATGGAAATAATAGTACACCTGCACCGATTTCACTAAAATTTGACATGTGCTCAAGTTTTACTTATAAATAGAGAATTATGAAATTTTGTAAAGATGCAATAATTGCCACGCCCTCTACTCTTGTGGGCGGAAACATTAAATCTCATCCGATTTCGATGAAATTTAGTTTGTAGTCTTTATTTTATTAGAAAAACCTAAATATGAAATATGGGGAAGATTGGATTACTACAACGTTCAAAACTCACAAAAAATGTGGGCCCAGTCATTAAATGTGATGGAATTTTGGGTAATTTTTGTTTCCTGCTTTCCACTCTCAGAAAACAAAGGTTATAAAATAAAATGACTTAGGTGTCAAAACACGCTTTTTTCCCTATATCTGGTGGGATTTTTTCATTGTTTGAAAAATTCTTTTCGCTAAATTATGCAAAAAGAAGCTGAAAATCAAAAATTAAGAAAATCAAAAATTACATATATTTGCAAAGTCGCGCGCAAAGATCAAATTATATATTCAAAACCTACATAAAATTCTCTAAAATATTAGTTTAATTTCAAGACCTGACGGACCGGTACTCACACTTTTTTTACTAATAATCTTTAGTATCTATATTTCAAAGTAAATTTTTTGGTAAGAAAATAGGAAAATACCAAATAAATGATAAATACCTTCACCTGGATATTCCACGACATTTAGATAATTAATTACAATTGAAAAAGAAACACTTTCTGTAATGGGTTCAGCGCCAAATGCAACTAAACTGATTAGTTGGTATTGCGCCCATTCCCGTATTTTTTTGGAAATGTATCGTGCGTGAAGAAGGGGGCGAGTAAATAATGTAAAATTTGGTACTTATGACTTTTACTATTCCCTCTCTAAGTCAAACCGGTTTTTTTTACCAACTGTCACCATGACTTTTTTCTAGCTGCCTCCATATCGTCGAAACACTGTGCGGCGGTAGCTCAGCGTTGAATTCTAAATACTATCGGCGCAACTATCTCTATTTATTGCAATTTCATTTGTTTACATTTATCAGCTGTTCATTTGGCAGCATATTCATCAAGCCGTTTCTAAGACATAATATTTGGATTCAACAGTTGCCAACAATAGCAGATAAGCTAAACAGCTACGTCTTATGAACATGGCCAGTCATTGTTTTGTAAGAACCCGCAGAAATTGTTCACGGTGTTTCATCCTCATTCCTGTGGTGTAACTGGTGCTGGTGTGTCGCCCTTGGATATTCAGAGCGCCACAATCTACAGTTTTGTTTAGAAATGTTCTTCATCCGACATCAAAACATTACCTAAAAAATCAATTTGTGCGTGTTTTATTTACATATTTATTTACATATAGCCCGGTCAGCATAGCTAGAATTTGGGCTGAAATTGCAAAAAAAAAA
>NW_016158188.1:62004-111754 GCF_001687245.7 Rhagoletis zephyria
TCGTTTTCTATACCCGTCATATGCTACCTGTACCGTGGCGTTAAATATTTGCTTTAATAATTTGAGTTTAACTTTTTAAACAGGTGGCCACCCTCTTCAGGCACCTCAAAAATATTTTAATTGTGTTTCTGTAAGCTCTTTCTGTACTGTATAGTATTTTAAGCGTAAGACTTTTGTATAATTTAACTAAATTTTACTTTTGAAACAGGTGGCAACCCTCCCACATTTAGCTAGAAAATACAACTTATTCAAAACCATTTCTTTTGATACCCATATTGGGATAATTCGTTTAACTTAATAAATAAGTATTATAATAGTATTTTAAGCGTAAGACTTTTGTATAATTTAACTAAATTTTACTTTTGAAACAGGTGGCAACCCTCCCACATTTAGCTAGAAAATACAACTTATTCAAAACCATTTCTTTTGATACCCATATTGGGATAATTCGTTTAACTTAATAAATAATTTGAATTTGATTTTCGTATATATGGCAACCCTTTAAAAGACTAAAACCATACTGCACATCTGCAGGTCAAGCCCTTTCATGTGACACCTCATTTTTGAAAATCGTACGAACGATACAGATTTTATGACTTGATGTTAAATATTTTACGCAACCCTCTGCGATTTTCTAACATGCGGCAACTCCTTTTATGGAACTAAAGCTACGTTGGACACCCCAAGGACAAGGCCTTTCATGTGACACCTCATTTTTAAAAATCGAACGAACGATACAGATTTTATGACTTGGTGTTAGATATTTAACGCAACCCTCTGCGGCAGAGAAATTTTGAATTCGATTTTCTAACATGTGGCAACTCCTTTCATGGAACTTATTCTGAAAAATACACATAATTTTTGAAAGCTAGTCGCCTAAAATTGCCAGTTCTGTTACAAAATCCAATGGTCTTATTTAAAAGTTGCTGTTGTCGACATCCATCAACCGCCATTGTTGAGGCTACATGTAATGCAATGGATATGCGAAAATTCTATTAAAGCGACTTGTATTGCATTACTCCATTGATACAAAAATAAGTCCTGCCCAAAAATTTAAAAGTTTTTGCTGGGTATGTACATACGTATGTAATGAGTAGCTCTTAAATGTCCTTACTGAATTTTCGCCTCCTCACAAGAAGCCAAATTGTGAACATATTTTTCGTAAATATTCAAAAACATAATAGAGTCTAGCAGTTAAGCTCAAAAGTCAACTAACTATACCAACTAAACAAAAACAAGTTCCAGTAAACAAAATATTAGCAACAAGGCTATTCGGTCAATAAGGTAAAATCCTGTTTTCTCTACGATCTACGAAAACCAAAGACAATTGCGTCCATCAAATGTCAACTGGCCTGCCATTTGACGTCAGTTGCACCTTTCATGCCATTCAGGCGTTCAAATGCCATTCGGCAGCTTAGCAGCACAAACAAGCATATCTCTGGTGGCTGTGAAAGGAATCCGAAAAGCTCAGTAGCTAATGAAATGTCTGGTAAGTCAAATACCTTGCCTAAAACCATCTCCATGCCTATGTATGTGCTTACATATACATCTACGTGCATACCCTGTTGGAATAAATTAGGCAGCCTAAAAAAAAAAATCAATTAAGAAAGTAGTTTTAAACAAATTCCTGTCCGTCCGGCACTTTCTCTTTTACGTTTTTGAGGATATTCATATCCGTATGCAAAATATATTTGAAAGTAGATGAAAATACTTATTTATTAAATTCCTTTAAAACAACAAGTCGATTTTCCCACAGAGTATGAACGAGTGCATACAAACATTCCCAGTGGGAAAATTAGTAATGCATTCCATGCGTGATAAATAATCGAATGTATTTCTTATGAGTTTTGCATCCAATTACTGTTTAATATGTATTCAGCATTCTAATGTATTCGAAAAGTCCCAAAAATTTCATATTAAATTACATTCATTTCTCGATACCAGGTAATGCAAAATTAAATCCCCTCACTTTTCTTAGCACATCGCCCTGGGGAAAAAATGCATTTTCGAACGTGAAAAGGGTTGTTTTACTGATTATTTATTCGATTACTATACATTACATTTTCCCACTGGGTTCATAAATGTATTTACGTATGTATGTATGTATGCATGTCCCCTGCAGAAAATGTGACTAGCCTAGAACTAGCGTAGAACTAGACCTTTTGCCGACAGTACTAGTTCTAGCTCAATACCCAAGCAATGCTTTCAACTGTCCAGTTTTACACGGCGATGTCAGTTGCGCTGGCTATTTTGTCGCCCAGTGCATTACTTTCCAATCAGTTCTTAACCGGTTCCATTTTGGACAGTTTTTTTTTATAAGAAAACGTATTTGAGTTTAGATTTTCGGACATTTTTTTCGTTTTTTTCTTTTCTTTTACAGATTCCATTTTTGTTACATATTTTATTTAAAAAAAATTTGTAAGCTGCATGCAACAATTTAAATTCATTAAATTTGAAAACTCTCAACTGCCTCCACCGCTATTTGATCTGGCGGAGGTATTCTCGCTGAGCTACTTTCATATTGTTCGATAGTGAGCATTTGCATATTTACACCGCAAGTTTCAACCATCCCGCTCTGCATTCCTTTTGCACTAGTTCAGAGATAGTTCTGGGATATGTAGTTCGGAACTAGCGCTTTGTCAGACTGTCTGTAAATTCTACTGCTGGGTCTGCATAAAGTGATGAAGTATTTGTGTGAAATGCAGGCAGGCGAAAATTCAAGTCTTAAAACAAAAGCCAATGAACAAAAATAATAAGAACAATCAGAAGGTGGCTAGAAAGCTGCAGCAAATTCTTATCACAAGTTGGCACTTGGATTTTGTTTTCGTTCGGCTGCAAGCTCGTGGAACAACAGCATTCACTTGCAGTGCAGTTTTCTTGCGGTTGTGCGTGTTTATTATTTAGATCGAACGTGCGTGTGTATGTGACAGGAAGAATGGATTTACGATGGACTCATTTTCTTATAAGTATTATTCATTTCATATCATTGGCCAATGACAACTAACCGTTGTTACAGAGCATTAGAATATTCGAGCAAGCGTGTTAGTTTTGATGAATTTATCGTCTTCAGTTTATATCTTACACGCATATGTATCTACACACATATACAAATTGAACATTTTCACAAAAAGGTGAAATTTTAAGGAGAACAAGACAAACTCGGTGGGGTCACTCCGACTTATTAGGTTTAAGGATCTACTCTAGTCTGTGGCGTCTGTCTACCAGTAGGTGCGGCTGTAAGCGGCCGTCTTTCTTGGAGCAAGCGGCTCGCTATATAAACTTGTATTCGGTTGAGGAACCAATAAACCTCATTCTCCTCCCAGCAATGGGTTGTGCGCTGTGCCATCCAGAAAATGCGATAGGCGGGGCGAAGCACAAAATGTGTTGGACCTTGCGAGGTCGAGACTCCGTCGCCGAGTCCCTCCGTTCACTCCAGTGGACGAGCGTCTAGCCATAACTTGAGCCAAAGTGAGGTTGCAGCCAAGGTACGCATCCGACTTTGTGCAGCAAAAAATATGCGCCCAACAATGCAAGGAAAGCAAAATGTCGAAAAGCTGTCATCACAAGAGAGGGCCCATTTATTCGACACGCGCACTCACACCTGCTCTCTGCGAGCTCTCTTCAACTAACCGACATATGCGATGAGTGGAACTACATTTCCCGTTCTCTAAGTACCGCTGCCGAAGAAGTAGTTGGATTTCAGCGTGCCCGAAAGAACGTGGAATATCAAGAAGCCGCAGACAAAAAAGACACCGCCTATAGGGCCGCGCTGCGATCGGGCGCAACGCGAGGCATGTTGAACCGTTATAGGGAACTGAAGAGGGAAGTGACACGTATTTGCCGCATTAAAAAGAGAGAGGCCGAAATACGTGAGTACGAAGAGCTGGAAATGCTATCCGATAGGAAAAACGCCCAAAAATTGTAATCGAGAGTTAGGCTACTTAAAGCATGAACAGACGGCAGCGTTGATCTGGGTGAACTTGGGAATTAACTGCAGTTGATCCGGAGTAAGTCCGAGTTAATCCGGGCCAACACTGCCGTCTGCTTAAGCTTTTACGAAAAATTTCAAGATCACAGCGAACTCCTATAAGAACAACCATGGCGACCTGATGACCGAGGTCCAGAATGTACTAAAAATATGGAAAGAACACTTCTCCATCCTACTGAATGGTAGCAGCACTTAAAGTAGTGGAGAAGACAATCCCGAGCCCTTAGTCGATGATGATGGAATCGGTGTTCCTCTGACGAGGTACGGATAGCAGTTACTCATCTAAAAAATAACAAAGCAGCTGGAGTTGACAGCCTGCCCGCTGAGATATTCAAGTACGGTATTCAAGTACAAAATTTCTGTTGTTAGAGAGAGAGAAGCAACGGACAACGTCACCGTCATGCTGTGGTGAGTTTTCGTTAATACGAGAATTGCATAAGATAGGTCTTATCAAAAACGTACAATTCTAGAACGTGTCAGCTGACACGACCTATCTTATCTGATTCTCCTGTTAACGAAAGCTCACCACCGCATGACGGTGACGTTTTCCGTCACTCAATTTTGTATATGGGTTCGGACGGCAAGTAGGAAAGAGTGCTTCGTAGGTGGCTGGTTGGGCTTTTAAGCGAAATATGGTTAGGTGTACGCATGCTCGACGACCGGAAGTGAAGCATGCTTTGCATTCGCGCCAACTACTGCGGGTTTAGCCTCCTCAGAATATGTAGGTTGCAAGGTCTTATCAAGCATATTGCGTGAAAGACTCAAGCCCACCGGCAATGAACTGATTGGACCTTATACATGTAGCTTTAGACCTGGAAAATCCACCATAGACCAGGTATTTGTTTATATACTTACATGATTTACATGCTCTACTATATTTATGTACGATTAGCAGCTGGTTTTTTGTGTACCCACGCATTATGAGCAATTCGTGTCCCATTTATTGTCAGTTTATGGGGCTTTATTGCCTTATCGAAAAGGAAACAACGCCCACCGACAAAAAAGCCCGCGCACTTTACTCCCTTTTTGAAAGGGTCGTAACCTCCGCGTGCTCAATTTCCTAATAAAAGAGAAACAAAGCCCGCGGGCGTTATTTCACTGCACGCAGATATGCTTGCCGGAAAGGCGGCAGCAACAACGCCAATAGTTGCCGAGTCCTTTTTAGCGGTAGTACCGTTGAGTTTGCTCAAATATGTATTTTTAAATCTTCATGTATTTTATGGTTTGTTGTTATCACCTCCAATTCTTTCTGTATTCGCAGTCAAATTTATTTTCATGGCCCTATGAAGTTTGCAAATTTGTGCTCGAGTGCTTCTAAATAAGTGGAAAAAGGGTTCCAATTCATATCAGAGTGAAATATGTCGTTTGGGCACCTTAGCTAAAATTTCTCGAGATATACATCATTTTGTAGAACATTTTAATTCATTGCTTCTCTGACGAAAGGGTCGTTTTGACACTTTTCTTGAAAGTTTGAATAAAGTGGCATTTGAGGGGTCGCTTGAGGACAACCATGACCTAAACCATGTAGTAAAAATTCCAAATCTTTTTGCATTCGCAGGTTCAATTTATTTTTTATGACCATATTAAATTTGCAATTTTTGCACCAGTAAAATAAGTGGAAGAAAAGGATTAAAATTCATATCGGAATGAAATATGAGGACTTTTGTTGAATATTTTAACCCATTACCATTTGTGAGATCGCTATAGCGTTAAAATGTTCAAGAAAATGATTCGCCGGAAATTTCACTTGGGATATTCTCAGACAAAATCTTTGTACAAAGATCGTAAAAGTTCACAGAAAATAAAAAACAAATATGTACTATTGGTATATGCAACTTTTTTGAGGGTGATAATTCGAGGTTTGGGTCATCAGTAGCGTAATCATCTCAACTAATAATAATTTTCGAAAATATTTTAACCCTCTAGCGACCATACAAATGCCACTTGTTTCAATAAGGGACCATATCCGATCTCTCCGAATGCAAAAGATTTGCAGGTTTTATTATATCTGTAAACGTCCCTCAACCTGAGGTGGAATTATTAATTTTTTGGAAATGTGCATGGTAGTTTAATTTAATATCTGAAGCACATATTCAATGAAACAAAATCCGTTATTTCATGTTTTTCCCATAAAAATTCAAATTTGTACATATACATACATACAAAAGTACATAAAAACTTTGTATTTTTGTGCAAAAAAGGGCGCAGAATTTATCGCATTCGCATAGAAAAATATATGCTGTTCAAGGAAGTGATCATTGTTTTTCGTTTTCTGCTTTATTGGTTTTGCAATTTTTTCATTCACTACTATGCTTGTGTGAGATTTTTGTTTTCAGTCAACCACGCTTACGGTCTAAATATCCATTCTTCAGTATTTCACTATACGCTTACAGAGGAAATTTCCTTTTCTGATTTCCGCATTTAGACTGCACGCGCACATTAGGGTGGTCTAAAAATGCATGCGGGGTGGAAAAAAAAGTTGAAAATGTTAAGCTCTCGCCCTATAGGAGTTTTCTAAATTGACAAGAAAATAATAACCGTATTTTTTTGTAAAAAAATATATATATCGCTAGCTTAGAGTGAAAAGTTGCTAAGTCCGCTTTTTATGAAAACTCATATTTTGATACAGGACGCTAGAGAAATTAAAAATGCATCGTTTTGCAAAGAATTAAGATCCTCGTTTTATGCTTTCTCGTTTATATTCAATGAAACGAAAGTTTGCTAAGTCCAAAAAAACTCCGAAATTTCGATAAGTCGAAAATAGTACAAAATCGTTTAATAAAGATCGAATTCCTCTGGTTCGTATGGAGGTTTACTTTGTTTTAAGCAGGCAAAATGCTGTGTTCAAAGTTTTGCCAAATACTTGAAGAAAATGGTTTTAGAATTTTTTTTCCTCTCCTGCACAATTTTTGAACTTAGCAACTTTTCACTCAAAGCTAACGATATTTAGAACTGCCTCAAAGCCCATGAAGTTTTCCATGCATTTTATGTGGGGGGAAAATACTTTTTCATAAAAATATTATATATATGTAAATTTCCCGACAATAAACATTTTTCGATCGGAAAAAAATCGTTAGTATTAAAAAATGGTGAAGTAATTAAACTATTGGGTATTATTATTTGAAGTCTGCTGATGAGAAGCGGAGTTTCCGATCATTTCCAAAAATTCTATACCTTATCTACGAAAAAATGTTTTTCCCCATATAAAATACTACTTGGAAAATTTCATGGGCTTTGAGGCAACTTTAAATATCACTTGTTAAAACAAAAAACATGCGTGTATTCCTTTTTCCGTTTCGAAGAATCCTTGGAGTGAGAGCATAAAATTTTTTTTTTACCACCCTAGTGCACATGCAGTCATCCTCTTCCATGCTTACACACCCATCAATACAATGCGCGCGAATTGCACACTGATATGTGGATACCTGCTATTTGTCGATGCCACGTTTTCGTTTCATTGAATTTCAAATGTGCAACGTCAGTAAATGCCGCACCGATAAACCTACGCTGTGGCAAAGGCTGGGTGCGTACTCGTTGATGAGCTCAAGGCAAGGAAGGGCGAGGAGGGTGATTGTATGGCGGCGATTGCACCATTCGTGTCTGCCGCATGTGGTTGCCAACGGCAGTGGCAGCAGGGGATGTGAGAGCTGTGAAAATCGCATAACAAAATGTGCCGTTACACAAACTTACAACTACCCTGTGTACACCACACCTAAGCGTAGGAAACGAAACTACTACTTGCACGTGTGTGGAGGTGTGCATATAAACACACTTGCACGTGGCGTGCAGTCATGCAAACTCTTTGTAGCTATTCATTTTCGCTTTCGTTTTGTAACACACTGCATCGAAATCGAATCGAAAATGAAAATTCGCATCGATTTGCTTTGGAAAAAGGATTTGGTTTTTCGCCGCCGCCCAACCCCACATGGGCGTGGGCGTGAGTTTGTGTGCTTAGTGAGCAAATGTGTTGGTTGCACTTTCAGTGAATTCAGCTTGTGCCTACAACAAAAACAACAGCAGTCGCTGCTATCACAGTTAAATTGAAGTTGGTAATAAAAAAAATATGTGGCCCACACCGGCTGCGGCTTCCGAGAGGAGTAAAAAAAGAGAATGCGATTTTTGTATTTGAAAATAAATTATGAAATAAATGCCTTTTTGTGGTATCTCCAAATTCACAAAGAGCGTACATTGGTGGCCACAAGTTATTTACACAAAGAGCTTTCCTTAGAGTGCTAACCCATTTCGACAGTGGAAAGTGGAATCCTGCTGTTGAAATTGGAAAACAACATTCGTTTCTAATACGCTTTGTCATTCTTTTCAGGTAGGCGAAGTACGTCTTCACGTGGTTAGTCCATCACAGAGGAGGCTTTATTTTGCTATCACCAGCCAGTATTTTTATTCGATGCACTATGTGCATGCCATTAAAAATCTCACACAGCCCATCGTACAATCGTCTGCGATATTATCCGTAACCAATGAGTAAAATCCTGTCAATTTTTCTCAGTTATTTCCTTCGAATACTCCAAAGGCCTCCTCATCGGATGTTGTCATTGTTCAAGCTTCTGGGCCATAAACTAAAACGGAAATCATGAGTGAATTTTGAGGTGTTATTTTTTATGAATTTTCCACCAACAACTCAGTCCAAAGTAGCAATTGTTGGCAATAGAGATTCTGCGTTGAATTACGAAGGGGACTATTTAGTGTATTGTTGGTGTTAATGCGGGTTCTAAAATAAGCAAAGTACTCCCACTTTTCGAAAATATGACTGTCGGCAGTGACGTAAGTGCTGAGTCATCCATTACTCCACAATTCCGTTGGGTCATCTAAGGACGGTTCTCTTTGTAAGCTTCATTCAGGTCAGTCAGCACTGAGGAGTCACAGAATTGATGTTCTACCGTTTTTCCTGGTTACAACTTTGACTAAGGGTGTTTCGCTCTAACCCTATCTCGCAGTAGTAACAGGCATCCAGAGGCCTTTGCGAAAACGGCAGTTTATCTATGTAGACTATGTTTATACGTCCACCTGCAATTAGCTATTTTCAGCCACAAACTTCCGATCGGAACACATTTATTAATACCGAAATTCGGTTAACCTTTTTATATTGAAAGTCATCGAGATATGTATATCAAGGGCAAATACACTCTGAATGACTTATCTGCGTAGACTTTTGTTCCAGAAATACACTTCTATCTATAAATAGTATAAAGGAAAGTCTAGAGTCTTTGCACTAGGTAATCTCGAAAACTACTAAACGGATCTTAACGAGATTTTCTCTAGTATACTCTGTATCGACAGGAGAGTGACCTTTTTTATTTAGAATTTTACTGGGGTTACCATCTGTCTAAAAAACCATAAAATCCGCACCGTTCGTTGGATTACAAAAAATGAGGTGTCAAATTAAATCTATTGGCCTCTAGAAAAGGACGAATATCTTATTTTTTGAACAGGGTTGCCACCTGTTACGAAAATTACTATATTCAATCCTAATAAGCGTAGGCATCAGTTCTACACCGTCACGGTCAAATGAACAGACTTAGCCTCTTGATATGTAATAATATATTATTTTTCTAAGTAAGGTTGCCACCTGTTTAAAAACTGTAAGATCGTCACCGTTCGTCGGATAAAAAAAATTAGATATCAAATGAAGGTGCATGGCCTTCGCCTGTAAAAAAAACTGCAATCTTTCCGAGTAGGGTTGCCACCTATTTTTAAATTACTATCTTATCCTTACGTAGTATAAAGTAAAGCCAAGATTTTTTGACTACGATAATCTCGAAAGCTACTGAACGGAATTGAATGAGATTTTGTTTTATGTATTACAGAATACGATAGGGGTATTATCTTTAGTGCTTAGCATTTATATAGGGTTGCCACCTGTCTAAAATTGTATAAGATCCTTGTGTTAAATTACAAAAGTGAGATGTCAAATGAAAGCGCTTGGCGTCTAGATGTTCAATAATGTTTTATTTTTGGAGTAGCGTTGCCACTTTTTTTTAATTATAGAATCTTCACCGTTCGTCGTCCTAATAAATGAGATACCAAGTGAAAGGATATGGTCTCCGGATGTGCAAAAAGCACTAATTTTTTTTAGTGGGGTTGCCATCTATTTAAAAAAAAACCATTTTTGTACATAAGATTTTCACAGTTCATTTAATTAAAAAAAAAACCAAGTGCAAGAATATAATCTCCAGAGGTGCCATGCTTTATTTTTTTAGTGGGGTTGCCACCTATTTCAAAATTACAGCCTTACATATAATACTTGAAGGCATTTTTTATTAATTACATCAGATTTGCGCAGTTTATTTATTTATTTTATTCATTAAAAAAAATTAGGTCTTAAAGGAAAGGGCTTGGCGTTCAGATGTGCAATAAGGTTTTATATTTTCGAAGAGGGTTGCCACCTGTACGAAAAATTATAAGATATGGGCTGCTCGTTGGACTAAATAGTGAGTCGTTAAATAGGAAGAATTGGCCTCCAGATGTGCAACAAGGTTTTATTTTTTTTTTTAATAGAGTTGCCGGCTGTCTAAAAAATTATAAGATCCACACCGCTGGTTGTATTAAAAATATAAGATGTCAAATGAAAATGAAATGACTGCTTGGCCATTAGGTGTGCAATAAGGCTTTATTTTTTAATAGGGTTGCCACCTGCTGCGTATATGTACTTACTTATATACGAACACATTCAGCGTGTGGCGAAGCCTCGCGTATACGAGGCCGGCTAGTTAAAAATATTTTAGAACCTCGCACTATAAACAGGGAAAAATAAAGTTGCTTACACACCTGAAGTCACAGCCCACCCTGTCAAGCCGCAAATGTAGTGTACATGTACAAGACGCAACACTTCATTGCAGCTGCATATTTAGGTCTTTGTCGTACGTCTGTCAAGCACGTGAGCAGCACAAAGATCAGCAGGTCTTTTGTGATGGCTGAGACGTCTTTTTGCAGCCAGCGACAACTTTTGTTACCGTCATTGTGCTTGCTCTCAGCGACATAATCTTACTCACACAAAGCTTTCAAGGCGAGCAACATTTTTCCGAATGTGTGGAGCTTGGATGCTTTGAAGGCACCAACGAAAACTGCTGCCAAAATATAAAAAAAAAAAAAACAGGCGGATTGAATTTGTCGGCGAGTGCTTGTCACCACAGGCTGATGTGCGCCAGTTTAGTGAAAAATAAAGGAGGGAAAGATATGCTGAGCTAAAAGATTGAGTTAGCGAAGAATAAACGGCGGAATGTGAGGAATAAAACGAGATGGTCTCAAAGAGCTTGTAAAAATATTTTTTCAATTTTTTTTAAATTTAAGTATGTAGAAAAATAAAAAGTTATGTACTACATACATACTATGTGCCTACACATTTACGTTTATATTAAATCAAGCAATAGTCCTTGCCTAAAATTTGCGAAAATAACTTTAATTTAGTTTTTAGTTTTCATTCCTGGCACACTCAAAGGACCTTCATCAAAAAAGTAGTTTCTTCTTAATTAAATTCGCCAAATAAGATGTGTGATATACGTAAGAGGACTTAATTATTACTTTGTACTTGCAGCACATGAAATGAAGTCGTTTACTACTTCTTGAAAGAAAAAGCCAATTTAAAAGTTTTTATGGCAAGAATACACGCGTCAGCTAATGGTGTGTGTGGTCAATGCTAGAGATTAGCACTCGGCTAAATCTGACATAAACTCCTTTGACGTGTGTGCTTCTGCACTTTTAGCTGCAATTTAATAAGCAGAGCGAACGAAAGTTTTCTCATTTTCGTCAGCTCGCAATTGCCAAGTTTTTAGTTTTATGCGACAGCTGCAAAGCGTATTATAAGAAATATACTTTGACTGCTCTACTGGTTGCTACAGCTATTGGACGTCAATGGAAAGAGTGAGTAAAGGAATATTTACTGCAATTAACTGGACAAACTCTTAAACTTATATTAACTGTAGATACTCGTACTACTAATAGGGCAACTCTGGCAACTGTCTTTCAACTCACCACAATTTTTCGAAAGCCTTTCTTATAACAATTTTCAGTTCTGGGAAATATCTTGAAAGCTCTTGCCTGTCTAACGAAAGGCTAATTTAAAGATTTGCTAACGAGGGAGTCTTATAGCCTATTTCCACAAAATGCTTAACTGCAGTTAAGAGCTTAGAGAAGTTCAAATAATTCCAACATCGGCATCGGCAAGATTTTTTTTCTTAAGTTTTGCTTTTTTCCTTTCGTTTGCTTCTACTTAATAAGTGGAAGTACCCCCTTTGAGGTCTAATCTCCGTTTTTCAAACGGCATAAACTACAGTTAAGGCTTGGTGGAAAAGTTTTCTAAAAATTATATGATATTTATAATATGTATATATACAAATAATAAAAAGTGAAAATTCAAAGAAAATTTAATTAGAAAGGAAAACATTTAAATTTAGAAAAAAGTTATCAAAGGCAGTTTCTAAAAATTAAATTAAACTTAAGAAAATATGTTTATTAATTAGACCTACAAATTAAAAGAAAATGTTGTTGAAAAATAAAAACATAGGTTAGGTTAGGCTATTGTGGCAGACCCCACCAGGGGGGCTCACTTAGACATTAATTGGATTGTCCATTGTGCTACCACATTTACACAAGTTCTTTGAACAAGTTCTTTGAACGGCAACTAAAATATTCTTTGTTAGAAGCTAAGAGAAGCGCTGGGTGCTCAGAACAAAGCTCCGCAGGCAGCTGATGTCCACTCCGGAGAGCTTTTCAGGAGTGTTGAAGAAATGAGCACCGAGGTGCGTAAACCTTGGTCTTGCGAATCCGGTCCGGGGGACTTGAAGGGCTTGAAAGAGTCAATCGCCGGAGAATGTTGGGCAGCCAACCGTGCCGACACCGGTAAGCTCACACGGTGTGGGGTTTGCTGAGAAATGAGTGTCAAGGAGTAGCTTAAGCGACTCCCCTCCGCCCATGGCCCGGTTTCCCTTTTCGTCCCTCAAGAACCCCAAAGGTACTGGACTACTCGCAAGGATTCGCCTGAATCGAGATGCTTCATGACAACCTTCTAATACTTCGCAGAAATTTCTCCACGACTCAGTTTTGGCATTTCTTATCTCGGTCTTATATATACCCAGTCCGACCTTGTAGAGTTCCCAGTCGGAGTGTTGTCCATTCTTCCTGGCTTTGTTGAAAAAGCGCCTGCTCGACGCCCTAAGTTCCGAGAGATCCATCGTCCACCATTTCGGTCGGACTTTGCCCGAGGGCCTACTCAGCGGGCATGAGCATTCAATGGCACACCTACAGGCTGATGTAAATTTCTCTACCGTGTCCTCAATCGAGATTTCAGTGCTTAAGTTTACCGGAGGGGCCTCTGGGAGTAGTCCTCGCGATTTCTATAGGGGAATATTTTAGGACGGTCTTCGTCCAGATAAAACTGAATATATCTATGGTCCGAGAAGGAGTGATCCTGAAGAACCCTTCAGTCGGAAATACGGGATGATAAAGAAGACGAGGCAAGGGTAAGGTCGAGTTCCTTTTGCCTGGCCGCAGTGATAAAGGTCGGTTCGTTACCTCTTTTACAAATACCTAAGTCCTAAAATCAAAAAGAGACTCACCTCTCGCATTGATGTCTGAGCTTCCCCAGCACGAGTGCCTCGAGTTCGCATCCGATCCGATGATAATATCGACTTTTCGTCGCCTCGCTTCGGCTATGGTCTCACGCAGCAATAGCGGAGGTGGTTCCACCTCCTCCTAATAAACATAAGGCGATTAAAAACAGAACTCCTCAAAATTTAATGTAATTAAAAAAAGTATATTATTGTTTTCAAATTAGATTATATATATCATATTAAAAAATCCAAAATTTAATTAGAAATAAAAACATCAAATAAGTTCCTCAAATTTAATTAAAAAACAAAAAAATATATTTTCTTTTAAAACAATAAAATCTAAAAATTGAATTCAAAAAACCAAATAGCGTTGCATTAAAAAAAAATATAAGTTGCTAAAAATTAAATGGAATCAAAAAAATTTATCTTTGTTTTTAAAGCAATAAAATTTAAAAACTAACTCAAAAAATTAAAATAAGATAATAAAATAACTTACCAAAAATTATACGAAATTAAAAAATATATAAAAAACTTCAGCAATTCCCTTTTTATTCTGTGAAATTCCACTAGCCGTTCATCGCGGTGCGGGACCGGGACCGGGACTTTATGTTTTTACGAGGAGGAGACATCGAAAGCCTGTATACCCAGGTGAGACTTCAACCCGAACTAAAACTCCTACTGTCCAGTATCGTATTTACTACGGCAGTTGCCAACCACACTTAGTGGTTTTCCTTTAAATTTTTCTAATTTGGTTATTTGGTGTTTTTTTTTCTGGTTGGTTGTTTTTTTTTTTTTAATTAGTAATTTGCAAGTTTTTTCTTTACAAAAAGTATTATTGCGTACTGAATGCAAAAATGAATAAATGAATTTTTCAAATTCCTATTTTGAATGTAACATATTTTATATGCACATATAAAAAGTAAATATGTGTTTGAACGCACACGTATTTTTTTATTTCCGAAATAGCTGCTACAACTTCTACCAAAATGTAAATTAATGTTGTTTTCCACAAAATTTTCATTTGAAAAAACCCGGCCTCAAGCTCAATAAAATTGTTGAATTTTTGTTTTTTTTTTTGTAATAGAGAAGTGGATAACAAATTTGTTTTTTTTTAATTTACTTTTTTTTTTAGATTTTGGTTAGTTATTTTTATAACAAGTGGCAACCGTGTCCACAATATTTTCATTTTCAATGAAATACTGGAATGTTTAATTTTTCTGAGAATGCGCGAATAGAAACAAAAAAACTTTTTCATTTTCGAAGTGGTTAAAACTTTTCAATTGAACTCTCCAACTCAATTTATGAGTGAGTTTATAACTCACACTGCATTTACTCATAAAGTCATCGTGAGCGCAAATATCATAAAAATTGAAAAACCATCAATCAACAACAGGTCAATATTAAGGTAAATGCAGCAATATTGACTGCAGCAGCGAAAACAAAAACAAAGCAATAAATGTTTCTCCTAGCGATCCGCTGCCATTCACATTGAAGTGAAACTGCCATCAGTGTTGTGGCGTAATAGTGATGGAAAAAGTGGGGTTAAAAAAAATTTAGTTGCGAGTGTGTGAGTGAAAGCATTCTTCTAAAACTACTAGTAAAAGCTTTTGAATAATACTTCTAAAATAGAAACAAAAACTAAAAAGCGATGCACTCAGTGATGATTGATTTATGAATTAGTGACAGGTAGTTGTGAAAAATAACGCCCGAGTGTCAACGAAAGTTTGCGATTTTATGACTTTAGCGAGCTTCAATGCGTTGCTTTACGCACACCATTGCGCTGCACTGTTTCAATATTTTAGCAGTGTTACCGCACTTGATACTGTGTCAGAAAAATTTATTTCAAATTTTATTTATTTTAAAGATGTTTTAAATTTTATAAAGATTCCAGTTCCTCACTGATGTTAGATAAGGTTTGCGTTGCCACAGATGATAAGGTTCGACAACTTATATTTCTATATTCTTTTAAATTGTTCCGTTCTTTTGGCCCAGGCTATCCAAGGCATGAAGGAAGTCATCCTCCCGATCTACACAAATCCCTCCTTCCACACCATGTTGGCGAGAATTTTATTTTTCGGTAAGTAATATTAATGTACTTGGACGCTTTACTCCATGAAAAGCCACAAATAACATTCGAATGCGAATGAAAATTTATTCCAATATACTCAAAAGTTTGACCCTGATCTTTGTCAGGGCGGATGCAAAGAGCTACCTTAATTGGAATTAGTGGGGCACTTTTATCCATTAAATTTTGAGCCCATATATTTGGCAGGTAAAGCTGCCGCTGCGCGTGTTGCAGTAAGGTTTGGTGAGGTGCGCTTTAAGTTCGCCTCGAGCTACATATGTGCACACCAGTATGTTAAAAAGCTTCGAGTACCTACCAACTCGGACACGTCAGTATTTGGTTCGAATGGTTCTTTCATCACTTTGACTTCCGTATCGAGCACTTTATATTACAACGCTACTAAGCTTATGTGGGTTCCGGGTCTCAACGTAATCGCTTGAAACTGCATCGCCGATTAGTCAGCAATACATGGAACCCTTGAGGAGTACTCCATGATACAGTAAGTATTGTCGCTTCGGTGACCTCTTGTGGTCTACTTCTGGGCAGAAAGCTCTTATAGGACTTAGCGAGAGGTGAGTGAGTTCTAACTGCTCACTGGGGCACAATACATCGCCAGGTCGCAGTGCACACCTCATCGTAATACCTAACTGCTCATTTGGTGATAGGTAAGAATTTGGTATGGCTGAATATCAGTGATCGGACTTGAAAAAAAAGTTATTTGTGGGGGAAGTCTGGAAAGAAATGTGGTAGATTACAAAAAAATGAGGTAAATCTCTGGGTTTGGATCAAACTTTGTACAAAAATTAAAAAAATTCTACATTGCCACTTTTTAATTAGACACTAAAACAAATTTAATTTTAGCATAACAAAGTGCAAGATTGAATTTTTTTCCATGACAGTGTAAAGCGGTTCCTTCCATATCAAGATATTTTTCGAGCATACATTTTTTTGCAACCTTGCGGAGTGCTGCTAGCGTTTCATTCTATCACATCACGATGTAGCGAACAAATGTGGCACGTTACAGAAACCGCTACTTGGGATTTGCCAATTTTGACAATTCTCAACTAAATGTAAACAACGCCTCAGAAACTTTAGATGCACTGATACTTTCACAAAAATCGCCTTTTTTTAATTTTCGATATCAATTATTTTGATGAATCATATTTTAAAATTTAACATAATGAAACCAGGTTTGCTGTCGAAAAATTTATTATTGAGAAAATTTACGATTTTACAGTTTATTTTATCCTCCCATTCGGCTTTGTTTACTTTTACTTGAGAAATTTCATCGCCGCTGGGAATGCGGAATCTTGTATTATATCATTCTTGTTACGATATAGTGTTTAGTGTTGGACAATTTTTGCTCTTAAAATTAAGAAAATTATGTCGAGCAAAAATAAAACTAGGAACTCAAAAACGCGAATATGTGGTAGATTTCAGACCTTGTGTGGTAGATGCTCAAAAAAGTGGTAGATCTACCACAATGTGGTAGAAGTCCGATCACTGCTGAATATCATTAATGAACGTTGCTGCACCATCTTTTTCCACACTTCCATTGAGCTTTGGGAAATAGATATAAGTTGCTTGAGGAGCTTCATGGTGGACACAGAGCGTTATTCCTATACAAAGCTATAGTTGTGGTCGTTCAGTTCCTTCTGTTCTATCCTCTCCCCATCCTTCCGACCTTTCTATGTCTTTCCCGTCTCTCTTAAGGACAGCTTAACCCGTGCCTAAATGTGCCTCCACCTACGGAGGCGACCCTTCTTTCTAACCATGGCGATTGCACTTCTTACCAGGAGTTCGTGTTGCTGCATTGTACACCCAAGTTGACCTTAAGATGAATCCAGGGTGGTTTGGGTATACTATAAATTGTTCAGCAGCAACAATTTGTGTTTTCATTCTGTTATTACACATGCTCGTCACAATGAATCTTACCCAATTGCATAAGCTTTCTGATGCATGATGCAATAATACAAGGTTAGATAATTATTGACAGCCGCGGTGTGACACTCCCTTACAAAAGGTTGCATTTACGAAGGACGGAGAAAGGGGAGGTATGAAATCGCTTGGTGTGAAAATGGTAGTAGAAAAGTACTCAATTAGTAGTGAAATTCCCTTTGTAAATTCTAATGTATTTGCAGGAAATCTGGCATTTTAAACGAAATATTGAACGTAATATTGATATATCTATGTGAGTTACGTAATTTATGTGCTATTTAGCCGTATAAAAACTGCAAAAAGACTCAAAATTAAAATAAAACTACTATAAGATTGATGTAAACATCCAATTTAAAAACAATTTATGTTTTTATCAGTTAAATATGCTTCATATGCATATACAAATAAGCATATTGCACAAAAGCTTATACTTCTATTTCACACCAAAGCTACCCTTTTTCCAAGCAAATTTGCAAAGAAGCAACACCGTGCCGCTGCTAAGGGAGCGGTGCGAGAGAGACAACTGTCAGTTTATCGAACCTTATATTATTGAATCATGTTTCTGATGCATCCAAAATGTTGAACGAATTCAGAAAATGCATTGTGAATAAGAGTTCCCATTGAGGCTGCTCTTTCATCGAGTCATGAGTGCGGAATATTTTGCACTCTCAAGAAAGTATGGCAACGACGGACGCCGTTAATTCGATCGAAATCTTTGTTGAGAGGTGCAAGTATCGCGCCATTTTGATTCCCTCAAAGCATTAAAAAAAAATCATCGGAAGTATGTATTTCTGGATTAAATTTCTCGAAATCAACTTTCACCTGAAAGTAATTAAGGTATTTAACAATTTTCCATAAAGTTATCCTATTTAACTGGTAATTACCCAAAAATTTGTTTGGAACTCTTTAATTTGCACCACTGTTCGGCAGCATGAGTGATTTCTATGCGCTACAAACACACTTCCACTTTTATAAATGTTGACAGTAGAGGAAAATCGTTAAGAAATTTTTCCATTACTCATCTTTTATGAGATTCACAACTGCACTGTATTTTATGAAATGATGTTTTTTTTGTTGTGTTTCATTTTTGTTGATGCAACACCAAAGTGGGCTATTTAAATTTGCGGCGGCACTCGGAAGGTCACTCTCATTTTAATCCACCATCTAAAAAGCAAGGGAAATTGCCTGGCACACGCAGCCCTCGATTTGCATTTGCATGCAGAAAGGCCTGTTTACGCTCATTTGTGTGTATTTTATTAGCGAATGAGGTGGTCGAGCAAAAAATGCAAAAATGCGAAAGCACCAAAGCGTGCGTCGCAAAAAGCCAATAACTTTAACATGTTGCCATGACCTACTGACTGTGTGCGGACAACAAAACGAAACCTTTCGCAGTCACGCAGCCAGGAAAAAGTAAGCCTTTGGGTAAACTCAAAGCCTGAAGTCGCAAACATTTTTTTGTTTCCCATTTGTGTATGTATGTACGTGGATTTGGTTATCTTAAATGTGGCTACTTTTGCTCTTTGGACCAACCGCCAAGGGGGGTTATTCACACCTGCTGAACGCTACAGTGGAGCTGCGCTTAATTCACAGCTTGACCAGCACGTATACATCCCCTGCAGTACGGGGGAGCGACCGCAGGACTGATGAATCGGTAGCTACCTGGTAAACTCCGTCAATTACCGACCGACTACTTGCAATGTATTTCATCGATTACTTTTACTAGGCGGGAGTTACTAAAGTAGTCACTTGCGTGATTTATGGGCGACCTCTGTCGTAGTTTTTCGCTATTCTGCTTCCGACTGGTTTGACTTTGCACTACCATGTGCACTACCACGGGTTACTAGAGTAGCTACTTACCTAGGAGTCGGTGCAGTAGCGGTTCAAAAGTAGCGATTGACTCTAACAGTACTGGAGGGTCCGTACATACACGCACACAACTACACATTTACGACTCCCAAATGCATTTTAGCTAATGAATATGAAAAATGCAAATCATTGTGAATTTTTTTCTTGAATGACAGCAAAAGCAACAGTACCAGTAGCAGCAGCATTTTGCTTAAAAAACGCATGAAAATAGCAGACTTTGCTTGAGCTACATTAAATTTGTATAATAGCAGCAAAAGCAGACAGCAAGTGAAGGAAAGGGCAACTTGCAAAGCGGCGAAAAACCAACGAACGCAAATCAGAACGTAGCTCTGAAGTGTTGTGCAAATTCTCGCGAAACGTTAAGCAAAGCTCTTGCCCTTCCACTAGCCATGCCAGTAGCCACGCCAGTCCCCACGCTTTTGAGTGCTGCAAATGTTTTAAATTTTTCTTGTTGCTACTGCTGTATTGTGGGGGTTGTTACGTTTTTGCAACACTGAAATGCTCTGACTAACTGCATAAATGACTGTGTCGCCGGCAACTTTTGGCATTGCCATGAAATTTTCTGCGTTGGCGGGATTTACATTTTGTAAATGTAACTTTATACAAGTATTTTAAAGTTTTCGTCGCAATTTGGGTTCAAGTTATTTAAGAAGTCGCTGCTGTCTTTATTTAATCAAGCACTTGAGAGAATTGAACGAAAGAGACGTTTAATTTAAGTGTTGAAATCGCTAATTGCAATTTTATGGGCAAGTGTTCGCTTTAGCAGTTTGGTATAACCAATCTATGCAAAACTTATGTAGCTCATACATATGCATGCAGAAGTAAAAAAAAGAAGAAATTGCTTCGTATTTCAGACTCAATCAAGCGAATGGCGTTGAGCTTAATTTCATTTATTTCCAGCATCGTTAAGGATACTTTTCCTTTGAAGCATAGTGAGTGATAGGGAGGCTAGTTGCAGTAATAGATGCTGAGGAATATGTAATTAATCCTTTAAAACCTTTTTCTTCAAATGCCATGAAAATCCTAAGCGGCGGAAATGGCTAGAAAACTATTCACTACTTTAACCGGTAGTATAGTAATTGTCACAGATGGTTCGAAAATGAACGGCAGAGTGGGGTGAGGGGCGTAACCCTGCTCTGAGCCATTAATTTCGGCTACCGGACTACTGTAGTCTCTCATAAGTTGAGGTCTCAGCTATAATGGTGGCTATAAATAAACTTCGAACTAATCTGAAAACTAAAGAGGTTAGTGACAGCCAGGCAGCAATTAAAGTGGTTAGTTCCGCCACAATTAAGTCGATTTTTGCAAGAGATAGCTTAGCAGAATAGCGTAATCCGATCGAGATATGGATGCAAACTACGATCTGCCGAATTCATAGGCAAACTTGACCTAGCTGAGATCGAAAGGGTCTCGATGGTTATATTCCCTAAAAGAAATAGGACATATCTCACACAATATGCTTTAATAGGCCACTGCGATATAGGAAAACACGGCTCGGTGTGCCTTATCATGGATGCTGCAGAAGTTGCAAAAACTAGGAGAAAAAGGAGACAGTTCTTCATCTCTTCTGTAACTCTCCAGAATTATCGAGGAGCAGATTCCTTTTTATGGGGTCTTAGTAACCTCGATAAATTGAGAGATATAAACCTTAGGTACCGGACGAGTTTCATCAAGTATTTAAAATGGTTCAGCAAGCCAGAATAAAAACTCTTCTCATTTAATCTCAACTCAGTTCACCTCATCTCTTCAACTCAACTCCCCAAACTTCTGTTATTTCACTTCAACTCACTTTACCTCCCAACAACTCATCTTACCTCAGCTCAGCTGACCTCAACTGACGTTAACTTATCTAAATTCACCTAACTGACTTCTCTTCAATTCACTTCACCTTAACTCAACTCAACCCAGCTCAGCTCTCCTTAACTCAATTCAACTCAACTCACCTCAACTCCCCTTAATTTTATTGGTTGAATTTCAACAACTAGGCGAACACTAGCAATCGAAAATTGGTAATTGTTTTGTGACCTTCCTGCTTATCTAAATTAGTATCAATTAAAGTTGTTGCGTTTCATAATTTAGAAATCAATAAATATCGTCCTAGAAAGGCGCCCATTGTTTTGAGGGCGAAAAGGGACGCATTGACGAAAAAAGACGCGTAAACATAGCTTAAATAATACCTCGCCAAGGACTGTCACTTCAGCAAGGGCATCTGTTACCCAACTTTTACGCCTTCTACACTGACAACCCGAGCAACCCTAACACTATTTGCTATAACCAATGCATGCGTATGCTTTGGTCACGTCAGAAGCATGTATTACATAGTTTCTCAAAACAATTTTTAACTCCAAATTAAACCTTGCTTTACCTGCATAATAGAACGCTTCGTTCACAATTCACAGCACAATCTGCATTAATCTACTCTGAAGTCACTCATTAGTTTGCAACTTTTCATCAAAAATCAAGTTACTTAACGCATACTTCGAAAACAGTGTCACATAAATGTGTAAGTAGTTGAAAGTTCACCCCCCACTACTTGTTCGCTCCTACATTAGCGCACGGAAAATCTGGAAAAAAAAAATCTGCTGACCACAGAACGTGCGTCCCATTTATCACTGCAGTGCCAGTGGTGTCCAGCGCCAATGTAGACGCATCCATTCATATCCATGAACACGCACATAACAGCTTCCGCTGCGATTTCCCCACTGGCGGCTGGGTGTCGAAAAGTAACGAAGGCACAATTGACTGCGTGGAATATAAAACGCATAATGTCACCTCTGCCAACTTCATGACGCACCGAACAACACCAATGTATGCGCCAACACGTTTTTGCTTCGGCTATTCAACAGCCCATGGAGTGGCGTCACAGTGTTAATGCCGTACATGCATACAACTGTGCGCATTAGCATGTGTGCGTGTGCGTGACTTTGTATTTGCATTATGTAGCGGCATTCTTCGCTGTCATTTAAACGCGCCGACTTGTAAAATGCACCCTGATTGGGAGGGTGGGGTGGCAAGCAAGCCCTTTTGTTATTGCTTATAGCCGTCGCGCCGTTGTTGCTGCTTTGAGCGAAATGAAGGGGTTTTGCGTGTTGGCTTTATTGGCATCTGTGGCTATTTGGTGGTTATTCATTCAAATTCAAATTCATTAGCTTTGTGCATAGATATGTATGTATAAATACATATGTATATACATACCTACATACACTATCGAGAGAGTGAGCGCCAAGTAGATATCTTTACCCAGTCGAGTGGCTTGTGGTGTGTGCGGCTCACGTTCTTTGACTTGTTGCCTTTCATTTGGCGACCTATTTGCGTAAATTTGCATTCATCAGACTAAGCGAGTTGTCATTTGGCAGTGTGAGGCGCCCTGCTCCGTTGCACTCTGGTGGACAAAGTAAACAAAGTACACTTTTGGCTGTTGTTGTTAACATTGTAGTAGCTGTTGTTGTGTTGTTTTCATTTGCATTGCAGATGTTGCCATGAATCGCACAATTAAGTTGCTAATTTGAGTTGGACTTGACAAAGTGAATGGCGATGGGAATTTGGGAAGAGATTGAAAGGGTTGAAGAATTATGAAGAATGTCGTCAACATATTGTAGTGGGGAGTGTTTGTTGGGTAATTTTTAAAGACAGTTGCTACTTGACTCTTTAAAAAGATAAAATCAATTAATTACCCAGTTTAATATAATACAAATTACAGCAAGATATGAATGTCAAGCGTAAGAGGTTTTAGGGAGGCTTTCGAATAGAGCTTCCCCCGTTTTAAAAAGTCAAACTCAATTCAATTTTTAAGTCGAAAAAATGTTAGTATGGGTGCCAACGAGTGCAGTTTCAGTAAAATTTATTTTTTAAACACTTAAAAAAAATTACTCTACAATATGGGTGTCAATCAAAAGCAATTTGGTAAAACTTTCTGTCGAAAATATTTTCAAAAACAGTTGCCACCTGTTCAAAAATTTAAAGTCAATTTATAATACAAGTTAAATTAAATATTTTAATACCACATGGGTTTCAGTAAATTTTATTTCTAAACTATTTTTAAGCGGGTTGCATAAATAACAAATGTGTTAAGATGCTACCCTGAGGTACGCCACAAGCTTGGGTAGAGACATTATCTAAGGCAATCAGACAGAGTCTATTACTCAGACCGGAATTAATCCACCCAAGAAAAGTGAAATAAAATACTAAAGCCGAAAGTTTAGATGCTAAAACTCTGTGTGAAACTCTATCGAAGGCTTTTGAAAAATCAGTGTGAACACAATTGACTTGATTTCCTCCACGAATGGCAGCGAAACAGTCTTCTGTTAAAACAGCAACTGTCTTTGACAAATCAGATAAGACCACCAACCGCGAATGAGAGTTTCTTTTTAACAATAATCTCGAAAATTTTAGAGACCGTGGATAATATAATACAATTTTTTTTTTGTGTGTATAAAAGAAATTTTTGGGTTTCAGAAAGCATAAGTTTTCTGGTGTCCTTTACAACGATACCAACATTTAAAAATCGGATTGTAATTTTTTGTTTAAAATGTTTTTTAATAAAAAATGTATTTTTTGCTTTCAAGCATTTTTTCTCAAATTTTTATAAACGAAGTATACAAAAATGCATACCAAAAGAAAAGGTATACCAAATCTTTAAAAGTCGGTTGGTTAATTTGGTGTTAATTTTTATTTTTTATAAAAAAGGTTATTTTTCATTTTAAGTGTTTTTTCTCAAATTTTTACACACGAAGGATACAAATACGCATATCAGAAGAAAGAAGGTTTAATTGCGTTTACAACTATATCAATTTTTTTAAAAATCGGTTAGTAATTTTTTTATTAAAATTTTTTTTTTTTGATATTTTTTCCTTTTGAATAATTTTGGTCAAATTTTTACCTACGAAGTATACAAATATGCATATCTGAAGAAATTGGGTTTAATCCAGTTGACAACGATATCAATTTTTTAAAAATCAGTTCAAAATTGTTTGAAATATAAGGATTATAATTTTTCGAAGACCGGACCTTTGACCCCTTATAGCACCTGTATTATATGTTTGCACAAAAAATAATTATATACAATTTAAATAAGAGAAAAGGCGGACTCCGTCTATATTTTTAGTTTTTTAGTTATTTACATATACTTAAAAATAATTTTTTACTAGAGGTCCTATTTCGAACTTCGAAGGCCTATGTCTCGATGTCGGAGGCTAACTTCGAAAAAACGGAAAACTTTCTTTTTTACCTGTCACTCAATCTCTTAAATATAATTGATTTGGTCCAATACCCAGCGGAGTGCTGTACAGTGTAATGATTCCAGTATCTTCATTTATGTATATTGTAACTATCAATATCTTATAAAGAGAAGTATAACGTTTTTTTTTATCGAAAACTAATAAAGTAAAAAGGACGAAATTCGAGGATGATGTAGTTTACCTATTAGTTCCTGACATATATTTTTTCCAAAATAAATATTGATAATTTCCAAGGATATTCAAGAATAAAGTTTTAAAAGAACATTTTCAACACTTATTCGTCCTGGTGCACCAAAAACTAAAATTTTTCTTCAATTCTAAGGAATTTTTTTTTTTTTTTGTTTTAACTGATATCCAACGAGGGTCGCTAAATAAGTTCAAAGAACACCTAAAAAAAATACCAATTTTTCAGCATGATTAATACCGTCACTCAAGATATTGTCGAACCCTCTTAGGTTAGGTTAGAATGGTGGTGGAAAAACTGTTACGCCCAAATAGCAACCAATTGCCATTATTATACTAGAACCAACCAGTGCGGTTGATAAACTTGCGTATGCCAGAGGGCTCTCGTAATGATGGGCTCCTAGTATGGTATTCCTGCTTCTCATTAAAACTAAATATGTATCTACAAAGATGGTGTTCTACTGTTTCCTGTTCGTTTTCGCTTCTGCAAAAGTCGGTTTGGCCGATTTCCAGCCTTCTGGCGGGGGTGCCAACCGGAAAATACCCACTGAGAATCGCTACTATCCTTTCAACGTCTGGATTACACTCGTCACATGAGATTGGATATACGGCATCCTGACGCTATTCGCCAAATTTTATCCGATTTGTGAAAGTTCTGTAGAAAGATTTCTCTGTACATGGTTACAATTGGAGCAGAGATCTATCCCCGATCGAAGCCAATGTAGGCCCTCTCTGACAAACTCGCCTGCAACCTACGTTTAAAATAGTGCTACACACCCTGTTCAGTTTGGGCTTTGTTTTAAAAGGCGCCAGGCCCTTTAAGGCCGCCTGAAAAAGGCGACACGCTTGCCGTGACATTAACCACTACCATCTTAAAGACGACAGCTTTCAGCTATAGCGAACATTTCTGCCTAGATAACACTTGCAAAGTCGAGCAGATGGATTGATCTTCCTAATCCCAGGAATTCCGAACAAGCACCTAATCCAACTCCACGTTCCGTTCAGTGTACAGCCGAAGATATAAAGTTCACATGTACCAGTTGGCTTTTGGATGGGAGAATGACCGCGAAAGGAATGTAAAATTCTACTTTAGGTCGTATATAATCGATAGCGGGTATCATAGCGGACGGCGATTGTTGTGTCTTCTCATATACCCAGTTCTCTTAGCCCTTTAGCAGCAAATGAGCAAAAAAAAAGAGAGCGATCCATATGTATAACTCAATACTTTTATTACTCGGAAAAAAATAATCAAATAATAATTTTCTTTCACAACAAATTTCACTTTTGGTGAAAGGTGAATTCATCAGCGAATGCACGCTGCTGCTCGCAACATTGGTATTTTTCTTTGTCCTCACCCTTAAATATCATTTTCCATTTTGAAGTTAAAACAAGCCCGCAGCTCGGTGTGCCGTTGGCTGCAGAGAAATTTTTAAAAGAACCCTGAAGCAGTGATGTCTTTATATATTTACGTATGTAAGTATGTCGGTACGTGTATAGATAGGTATGCCTTCAGAAATCCTGTATATATTTCTCCGGGAATTATTTGCAACTCCTTTCTTTTGTTCAAACCACCACTTTAAATCGATGTTCAAAAGAACGTAGTTGCAAGCGCAGAAATGTGCAATTTATCCTGCAATTCGATGTAAAATTATGAAAGGCAATTCGAGTATTTTATTTCCTTTTCCAATAATTCGCAGTTCATATTATTGTTGCCAAAAAAAAGCTATCACTAATTCGACTGCTTTCATCTTAAGCGGAACTTCTCTGCTTTCTTTGCTATTGCCAAGGCAGCTTGTCAGTGGAGATGCAAATAAAATATTTATAAGTATACATAAATTGGTTTATATTTTTGTAAAATTTTTTTTATAAAAATTGCCTTTTTCATGAAGCTTCGTACCATTTTTCTGTGTGCTAAAAAAAAATAATTCTCTTTCCAGTATACATATGTACATATTTGCTCGCACTGACTTCAGTATAGCACTTTTAAAGTTATTTACGTATTTTCTTTTAGTTTTATATTTGATTCAATTTGTTGCACCCATTTTTTTTCGAAAAAGTGGTAAAGTCAATTGTCAAACGTAAACATAAATAAAGTCACAGTGAATAAAGCCAACAAATAATTCAATGCACTGCAAACGTAGTACAAACAAAGGAATGTGTGGATACGAGTAGAATATAAAAGTGAGAATCGTATTTATCATATTTTTTGCAAAACTCTTGCATATGACCCAAATTTTTCGCTTATTGTCGAGAAATTTAATATAAAATTATCTGAATAAGTTAGATTGCTCTATAAATTTCTTTGCAGGCAAAATTGTATGTGAACATTGGCTCTTATAAATAAGAGCTAAGCAATTGCTTCTTCCTAAAATTTTGGACTTTTTACTTAAATTTATTTGAATTAATCGAGTCTGAGGTCTGAAATTTTACGAAAAAGCAACTGCTTAGTTTTTAATCAAACGGCCCATTGTATGACAGATTACATAATTTTGAATGTGATTGCACTTTTTCCAGTACAGTAAGCTTGGGAAGTCTTCCTCTTCTCTATAGAAATACCAAGTGGATCATTTTTCAGCCATAGTCTCCATCGCAGGTTCAAGGGTACATCTTCAAATAGAGTTGGAAGCCGTTACTGAAGGAAACTGTGGGAAATAACTGTGTGCGTTGAGCATTGGCGGCAGTTACATATGCAGGTCCAAATATCTGGCAATTAAAAATACTGCACCATAAATATATTTTATACTGGTACTGCGACCAATCTTCTCTCATTTCGTGAGGATTATCTATCTGCCAACTGTGAACGTTATATATGTAAATTGAAATAACCATCACGTTTGCATGATGATTCATCGCTCCAAATTATTTTATTAGAAAATCTAACTCTCGCCAGGTAGTCTCTCTCTCTCTTGTAGAGCCTGAGACGTCCTGTCTCGCCGCCACGCCTTCCAGGTATGCGACCTTAAGATATTCCATATTTTTACTGATAGCGATTTATGTCTAAAAACAATTTCATCATTATAGTTGCTTGTGGTGAGGAACTATGTTGGAGAACCAAGTCAGTTGGATAATTTTGGTGAAATACTTAATCACCGCAGTTGCGTATGTAACGTATACGCCCCGTATTACCATACGTAGTTATGTAATAGGTACGTTTAAAATTGTAAAAATTGAATTTAATTTCTCAAATCAAAGTCATCATCTCTTACTCAATATAATTTTTTTTCACTTGGCGACACACTAGTTTATTACACTATATTCGTTCATTTTGATAAGAAGAATATTTTCAATGTTTAAATTTAACATTTTGAAATACATACATACATTAAATTATTAAAATAAAAGTACGTCGTAAAATTTTCAAAATTACAAACTAGCTGCGATAGTTTTTATGCATGCTGCTATTTTTTTATTTTCGCCATTTTTTTAATTTAATTTAAATATCTTAATTTTTTATTTTGTCACACCGTGTAGTAAATAAAAATTTCACTAAGGGCCGTTAACGTATCTATTTTAAAGTATAGTTTAATCATTAGTTAAACTCGACCACAGAAAATTCTGTGTAATTTCTCTTTAGTTAAGTTTAACTAATAATTTAACTGTAATTTAAAATAGATATGTTAACGGGCTAGAGCCGTTATGGAATATCAAAAAACCTATATGGTTGCTCAAAAAATTTTTTGGAGCATATTGGCAAAAAATATTGCAAGGAACATTTGGACACTTAAAAGCGATAAAAATCACAACGAGATATTTTTAAAAATTTTATTTAAGAACCGAACATTTATAAAAAAGTTTGAGAAAACTTAAATTGCTAAACAAATTTCTTATCGTCTTTTGGCAAAATGAGTTAAAAGTTATAAAAATGACAACGAAATATTTTTAAAAATTTTATTAAAGAACCGAACATTTATAAAAAAGTTTGAGAAATTTTAAATTGCTAAACAAATGTCTTATCGTCTTTTGGCAAAATTAGTTTTTCTACTTACTCACAAAGTTTCTTGGAAATCACATCAAAACTTTGGTTGCAAAAATTATTATAAAATTATGTCCATAAATATTAATTTAAAAAAAAACGCATACTGGCAAAGCAAATACTTATTGCAATATTCGTTACTATGTGAAAATTGAGGGGGCCACTCCAGGAATTTTTACTTCAGTGACTTTTAAATCCCACTGAAGTGTCTCTAGGTACTGAACATTCATCCATATACAACTCCACTCGACCAGTTGGAAAGTCGAATTTGGCGAAGTAATTGGACCGTGTATACCTCGCATTATATCGACTTTTTACGTCTTCTTGCGGTTTTCGCTGGCCATAAAGCACAGGGCGATTGATACGTACATAAGTATTAGGAATAATAGTGGAGGTAAAAATTCCGAAGCAAAATTTGCCTTAGTATTGGATTTCGATACGAGTATTTTTTTCGATACCTACTCAACACTTTGTTCAAAATTATTGATATCAAAATTTCTTGATATCGAACGAAAAGTATCGAGAATGTACTTGTATTTACTCGTATCGTTTGATCCCTATCTACACCCTCTTTATGAACTCGAAATAAATTCCACGTAGTGATAGAACGATACGAGTACTGAGTACGGAATATCGATACTTTTCAAGTGTACTGAGTAATGCCGAGAATTTAAGACTTTTTGACAGGTATTGAGTAAATATCGAGAACACCAAAATGAGTCGACATGTTAAAAACTTAAAAAAAAAATATATCATTAAAATTTACATAAAAAATTTCGTTCTTTCAATTACATTGAAAAATGTTTAAAAATGATCCAACAAACATTATGGCGAATGTTCGAAAATTAACACTTATTTACTTCAATGCTGTTATAATTCAAAAAACCAAAAGCTCGAGAAAAACAGCTGTAAAGTTTTGAGTTTAAATATCGTTGATGAAATGTAGAAATGCGAAAAATATCAAATAAATATATAAAAACCAATAAATAGTGCAAATATGGAACAGCGGCGTGCCATTAATACGAAAACTAGGATGAATGGTAAGGAGTATACTAGTATATGTAATACAAAGGACAGGAATGCTTTCTGTTAAAGCCCATACAGATTGTTAGGGGAATCATGTTCGTCATACTTTTGTCTAAAAAATTACCGTAAATGCATACATGCATACATAGATACCTAGATATTTGGAAACGTGTTTCTTATCGTAGACAACGAGAAACATAAGAAACGCGTCGCCAATAGAAAATATAAGCATATACTACAATATGAGAGAGTCGACCGATAATAGACACCAATTTCTATCGTCTGTTTATGTTGCTGTTTATTGTAGACATGCACGGTATCATGTGTCAACTAATTATGCGATAGGGGATGATCGATCATAATTGCTTATTATAGATATTTAGTTAGAACAACTGGGACACGATTCTTATCAGTAGCGCGTAACCAAAATATGTAGTAGCTCTGATCCAATACTTTTCGTGCAAAATCCTGTAAAAATGTCAAACAGCAAAATTACTCTCTGAAGTGAGAGTAAAAAGTGAGTAACAACAAAAAGTACGGGAACAAAAAAGCATTTTTCCTGTAAAAACGTCAACCAGTGATCACTTGACACTTTTCATGATTTTACCAGGAGAAAAAATTCTGCAACTTCATTCTCTACACAACTCTCCAAAAATCGCTCTCATTTACAGGATTTTGGAGGAATTTGAAGTACGCGATCATTTTTCCTGTAACTTCCTGTAAGTTCGTGTAAAAACCTGTAAGTTCATGGAGTACTGGATCAGGGCTAGTATGTAAATACATAAGATACACATACATACATATATGTATAAAGGCTCCGCACAATCGGAGCGTCAGTGTCCTTTTACTTTACAGTGGCTAAAGCGTTTCAATTTCAACAAGCCCATTATCGAAAAAAATTTTGCGAAGAGTTCATCTTTTCTTTAGAGCCCCATTTGAGACCATGAGAGCTGAAGTGGCCTAACACACAATTTTCTTTTTGGTAGTTTGGTAGGCTTCTTAAAATAGTCACTTATATCTTAATTTAATGGTTCGCTTTGCACCTTAAAATTAAGGAACAAGCGACTTTTATTTTCCGAATTCACCACATTTGAGACTATTTTAAGTAAATAGGAATGAATCAAAAAAATAATTTTGGGTTAAGCCACTTCTGCTCTCACAGCCTCATTTTTTTCGTTTTCTACATTTCTATTTCATTTTCAAAGTAAATAAAATATTTGCCTTTCAAATCTTTAAATAAACTTTTCGCTATAAATATTTATTTTAAGCTTGTAGATTACTTATATTGCAAGCTTACTTCAATAACTCCTTTAGAAATACTTGTTCCATCAGATTTCAATTAATAAAAGCAATATCTGTTCAATTTACAAATAAGAAGAGGTCATAAAAAAGCGAGTATTATCGTTACTTTTTTTCAAATATGAGTACCGGAATCGATTCTTCTTTAGAGTATTCCAAATGAGTACTGGTATCGATACTTTTCTTAAAAGCACTATCACTAATTCCACGTAAGTGCTCGCACTTGTGAAAACGAATTTTTTTGTAAGTTTAGATAAACCTTTTGGGACCGTCTCGCCGAATTGCTTTTAAACTAATCGAAATTAACAACAGCTTAACGCATTTCACATAGGCTCTTAACGAACTTAGCTTATCTATTGATACAACTAAAAATTGTGTAATTTTACGTATCATGTAATTAACGTTGCGATACCCAGTTATTACAAAAGAGTTTCAGTCGAAACTCAAACGTTAGCCCTTGTACATTAAAATGAGTGCCAACAACTGTGGAGAGTTAGTTTCAATAGCTACAACCGAGTGGGCTGCATTGCGCGATGTTTATCGCCGAGACTGGCCATTGAATGTTTACAGTTACTATGCATTGGAAAACTACCTAAACTGGTTGCGCAAAGACCCTGAACTATGCGAACGTGAAGTACGTATTTGGAGTGTGGATGACAATTGGCGGGAGCATGGAATTTACATTTTACAGGTAAACCGCTGAACGGTGAGAGAGTGTTCCGTCATAAAATAAAACTAAAATTCCTTGAATAGGATCGCACGAACTTCGCACGTACAGTCAGAGCGGATGTATGTTCCCCGGAATATATCGCACTTTATCAGTTGGTTTTCAATTATTTGGATGCATTACCGTACACTGAGCTACTTTTTCGCGATAAAACTTGTACAGCTGTTAAAAAGTATATCGAGCAGTTAGGATATACACCGAACCTAGAGGAATGTTACCCAGCAAGATTATATCACCTGAGCAAGAAAGATTGTCTCAAACTTGGAGTAAAGTGAGAGGAAACACTTATTTTTGTGCATAAATTTTAAACTGTCTTAATGCATTTTACCATTTTCAATCTTAGACAATGTGTAGATTTCATTATACAACCACTCAAGTTGACAGATGCCAAAGAAGTGAATGACTTCTGGCCATATAAAGGACTCGGCACTCAATATATCGTGGAACGCAACATAAAATACAATCTCACTTTAGGTGCTTACCATCACGACAGCGGGGAATTGTGCGCTTGGGTATTGTAGTACGTATGCGAAAGATGCACTTAATTAGCTCACTCTACAAATATTTGAAATTTTCTATTCAAAACAGTAGCGAACTGGGCACAATAGCATTTTTGTATGTCAAAGCCCCTTATCGGAGACGCGGTCTGGCTGAGGTTCTGGTTAGGCAATTGTGCCGGGCATTGGCCGACCAAGATCACGACGCTATGGCTCACATTGAGGACACAAATGAGGCATCGACCAAGCTTTTTACAAAGCTAGGATTTCAAGCTATTGAGTATAATTATTGGTTTATAAAAGCACATTTTGCAAACACAACACAAGTTCAGCAAGCAGAGGTTTTGATGGGGCAAACTATGAAGCACGGTTAAGGGTCAATTTGAATAAATATTTTAGAGTTAATTAAGAGCATTTAAAGATAAGAAATAATTTTTCAAATTTGATGTTAGGTAAAATATGCGCAATTTTTTTGGCTTTCTACCATCTTAGATACATTGTATATGCGTGTTTGTTTTATTTTCTTACGTACATAGATATGTATATTTTAAATTATTTCTTAGAATAAGATTTTTAAACTAAAATTGATTTTCCACCAAAATTTTACCTTTCTTTTGTTCGATGTTTTTCCTTAAGCCGAATTTCCACTAAGCATTAAACTTACAAAAAAAATGCCATGTGAAAATGAACTTAATGACTATGTTTTAACGTAATGATACAATTATTTTTTAATGCCCGACTTCGTCATATGTCATTTTTGCCATTTAATGCCTAGTTGAAATCCAGCATTAAAGAGAAATTAAAATTTTTACGTCGGAACGAGTATGCGTCCTTAATCTCTTTCCGGGGTCGTTGCAATGAAATCTTTTGTAGGGGAAATTCACAAACGGCAAGAACATCCATAACATGTACTATATTTACTATATTTCTGTTAAAACCACGTGCCAAATTTCATTTATATAAATTCGTGCAGCCGTGGTGGAGTGAAGAAAAGCCTGGCATGGTTCGGTTTCCCTAATTTCAAATCACTCTGTATTTTATTTCACATTTCATTTTTGAGGTTCGAAGGAACGGGCAGATCTGATGACCTTCACAAAAATTCATTCGCGTATTATATAAAACAGTCAGCATCAAATATCAGTGGACACATTGTTCTACTATAATATTCGGCGGAATAGCTGCGCTTGATTGTGTTGGCTTAATAAATGAAAAAGTGGAAAAAAGCAACGATAATTTACAAGGCGAACTTATCACAGTGCGTAGGTAACTGGCTGAGTTAGTGGGATCGTCGGTTCGAATCCTACTGAAAGAAGTCTGATGAGGAAATGTGGTGATTTCCGAAATAGCTATCACTTCTACCATTTTTTCAAATTATTGTTGCTTTTCCACGATAAGTTTTTCATTACAAACGGCCTCAAGCTCAATAAAAATTGTTGAATATAATATTCACAATTATTTTCATTATATCAATGACAAGGTGGGAAAGGAAGGGATCTTTGGAACCGCGGTATACCGAAATTGAATGAGCTACAAAACTGCATACTCGAAAATTTTTTGGAAGATAAGAATAAAAATTTTATAAAAATTTATATTGTAGAATGAACTATATTTTCAGAAATAATTATTGCAAAAAATTTTTAATGTGAATATTATTGAATATTATTATAGAACAAGGAGTACACTGACATTTGGTGCCGACTGTATGTTTACATATATAGTTACATAGATATGACTTTTCGAATAGGCAACCCTAATCAAAAGTATTTCAAACCAGAGCTTTCATAAAACTCCTTCGTTTGTAACTCATACATACATATCTTGTGTATAATGATAATGGATTGGCGCTTACACAAGTGTTAGTGTGTGGCCGAGCTTCTCCTCCGTTTTGTGTCGTGCGCCTTGATGCTGTCACACTAAGGGGAGGGACCCACAGTTTTACGCCGACTCCAAACGGCGATTGCCGAGGTGCGACCGCTATTAGAAACTTTATTTTTGTTTTTTATTTTTTGATGTTGGGTTGAACCAGGCTTGAACTCAGGCCCTGCGGAATGGTAGCGCACTGCTCACCATTGCACCACAGCGGCCGCCTTATATAAATTAACTAAATTCTACTTTACAAACGGGTGGAAAACCTTTTCAAAAGTATTTTTAAATTTAAATCTCCTTAAATCTCTTTTGTCTGATATTGCAATACAAACTTCAGTTAATTGATGAATTAACTTGAATTTAATTTTTCGAATACGTGGAAATCCTTCCGAATATAGTTAAAAAAAAATTAAGCATTTCGAAACCCATTTCGAATACCCATCTTTAAGTAATTCATTTAACTTATTAAATAATTTGAGATAATTTTTTAAACAGGCGGCAACACTTTTCAGATACCTACAAAATTTTCAAGCTAAAGATTTCTTAAGAAGATTGTAATATGGTATATATTTCCCAACTGCCTACTCAGTCCAAAGTATCACTTTTTGGCAGGAATGATTCCCCGTTGTATTTCTAGCCTGTCGATGTTAATGGCCTATCTGAAACCTGACATCAGCTGAGGGTTCGGGTTCATATTCTCCAAGCCGGCATCTTTCTGGGTAGATACCCTTAACTCACAGTGCTTTAAAAATTTTCCGTGGTCATTGTCGAAGGAAGAGTGTCTTGTGCGAGTATTTATCTTCATTGACATTGGATGATTGTTAACGCTGCAGGTCACACATCTGGCACACAACCCGATCATGGGTTAATTTTTAATACTTACACATTTATGTGGCAACCCGCTTACTTCTACACCGACGCCAGCTTGCTGGTGCACCCAATAGTGGAGCCTTAATCTCAAAGAGTCCGGAATAATCGCGAAAAGTTTAACACGCGGAGTCCCGAAAAACCCTATTCCTGCAATAATTCAGAAAAAGAAAACACGAAGAACCAAATAGGTACTTTAAATCCAAATGTATTTCAGTACGCGTTTCATAGGTTCATTTATATAACTTCATTGTTTAAAGCATCGCCCGTATTCTTTTCTTCTTCAAAAAGGCTATCACATTAGTCATCCAAAAGTGGAAGCTACTTTAACTGCTTCTTCTTATACTTCCTTTTAACTCTGTTTAATGGTTTCCTCAACATTTGTAAGTTTTCTTTTGACTGTGCTGCAGCGTCTAAGCTGCTTTCGTTTGTTACAAATGGAAAAGAAAACTATTTTACATATGCAAGAAAGTATGCTTTTAGACCAGGTCAATCGCCATATAAAAAAATATATTTAAAAAAAATTAAAGGGTGTCCTAGACCACCTGTCCACCCACTCTTAAATGGAGGGAAAGGTTTTTTTATTGAAAAAATGCAAAAAATTTGAGTAGTTAACAAGTCGGGGATGGGGATGCTCTTTCTTTTTGTAGTAGTACCGATTTCTGATTTCGACCGGAAGTGGGTTAAACTGACAGGAAGTAATTTTTTTTTTTTAATTTACTACATACATTATTTTACAACAAATTCGGATTGAAAGGCTAAAAATACGCAACTTTTGTTTGATAGTTTTTTTTCTTGGAAGTGCCCTTTTTCAAACTCTAAATGACCTTTGAACTTCAACTCGTACTGGACTACTGAAATTAGTCAAAATGTTTTTGTTCCAGCCTAATGTACTTACATACTTATATGTAAAGGTATTTTTCTTCGATCATATTGCCTGTCAATCTGCAGGAGACACAAGTTGCGTATGTACGTTTTGTTTTCAACTGCAACATTTGTAGAAGTTCATTGAAGGCAATTGTATACAGAGAAAATTTTTAAAAGGTTCCGAAACACATGTCGTTGATAGGTTAGGGCCAAGAATTTCCAAAAAAGAGATTGCCTAAAGATGAAAAATCGACCCTTATCAGGGGGTGGAAAACAATTTATGTCTTGGACACTTATGAAATAGTACTAAAATTCAATTTTTAGCGGTTGATAGGAGTAAACTTACAGCAAAACTCCTATACAGCATAGAATACGGACTATTTTGAGTTATGGTTTTTTGCTTTATTTCTATTGATCACAAAGGGAAAATGCTCCCTCTCTTCGTGTCTTAATAAAATTTCTAATAATCTTAGGAGGAGTGATCGTTATAAGGAAAATGCATATAATTTTAATGCTTTATGCTTGTTTTAGGCACCGAATCTAAAACCTTACTGCGACTATGCTCCGAAGAAAAATGCTTAGCTACTGCCATAGAGGTTTGCGTATTTTCTTTTATTTTTCTTGTGAAAGAAAGAAACTGAAGTCGATTTAAATTCAATTGAAACTTTGTAGGAGTGTCTATTTAGTTATACATATTTGTATAAGCTAGTTGGTAAAACAAAAAGCTACTAATAATGAGGAAATGCACTGCAGTACCTCGAAGGAAACTTTAATAGCATTTGAAGTTACACAAACTCCAAAAAGAAACGACTTTTAAATGTTCTCTTTTGACTTGTATGAGCATGACTTTATTCAACAGAAAACCAAACCAGATTTTAAATGCCATTTGAATAGTAAATACGAAGGTATAGTACAAGTCTACTGACACTACGCCAAAGGATGCCACAGTGAAACCATTTATGGATGGATGGAAACAAAGTCGCTACAAATCAGCGAGTCATTGCTTGCATTGTTGTTTTTCGCTGCTTGCCCACAGTTGTTCCGCAGCAACTACTTATATATAAAAATTTCGTGTACCATAGGATTTTAAATAACAGTTCATATTTAACAAAAAAAACCAATTACGGAGTTTACAAGGTGTCGTGTTGTCGTATGGCGAAAAGTTTTTAACGGCTAAATAAATGTTTAGAGGACTTGAAACCACAACCAACTATTTTTCAACGGTATGAGATTTCATATCGCGACTTCTATTGTAGCTGCCGAATCCCTTAAATATGGTTTTAGCCGTTAAAAGTTTACGACGTACAACAATACAAGAGTATAAATATAACACCTTATGAACTCCGTAATTATATATGTATATATATTTTTTTTTTGGGTTGTTGATGCTTTCTGTTGAACGAATTTCTGGTATACCGCCGAAGCCGGGTTGCTTCCAAACCGAAATTCAAAAGGGGTGACCGAAACTTGTCCCAGAAAATGGTATAAATTATTTATATACATATAAGTTATATTACACTAAAGTTAAAAGATAGCATAATTCTTACTTATTTTTTCTCACCAAAAAAAGTTATTGTTTTTTCACTGGATCTATAAAATTTATTATATTCTATGAACACAGCCAAAATATTGGGTGATTCCCCGTCACCCGCGTTCCATTCGAAGTAAAATTTTAAGATTAAAAGTCTAATTACGTCAACAATTGCAGGTTTCAGCTTGCGAAAAAGAGTTTACTTATCCTAGGCATACATGGCTCATCGGGTAGGATGTGTCTTTCGCTCTCGCCTCACTAGCGCTACCTTATTAAAAAGTTCACTTGCCGAATATTTGGAAGAATGAAGGAAAAAAAACAAAAAGAAAGGAACGAAAGTACGAAAAGAAACGAAAGAATAGTCCAGTCCTGTCAGGCGGAGTCTATCCACCCTCTTCGGCGTTCAACCGACGCGAAGCCATGGGCGTTGTGTTGACTCCTCTCACCTTACAGCGCCCCCTTAACCTTAACATATCCGTCTGTCAGTCATAAAGTCATCCTAAGCCGATCTGTCTATTATCCGTCGTAATAATGGTGTCCCGTATGAAATAAATAAATTACCAGGACAATGGGTCAAAAGATGACTGTCGCGTATAATACAGGACGGATGGTCACCGTACCTATACTACAAAAGATTTCGCCTATAAAAAAATATGTGTTAAACTAATAAGCGAATAATATGAGCACAGTGAACAAGGACAAATTCTAATATTTTTTCTTTACGATAGACCTAAGGCGGGAAAAAGGTAACTTTAATCGTTAATGAAGTGCAAAAAAGGCAAAAAAAGACGAAAGAATCTCTAAATAACGAATAAATGCTAACTGAAAAAATTTGAAATTGATAACTTATAATATACAATGGCTTAAAGATTCACGCATAAGCTAAAGCAAAAAAGTAGAAAACGGAATTGCAAAAAGAAGGAAAATGTGAGTAATAATCATAAAAAATTCAAAGCTATTACTATTTGAAGATTTAAGAATGCAAACTAGGTGGTTTATGTGAAAGGCTGCTGTTCAGCTACACAGCAGATGTCAGCGCTAGTGACATGCGTGATTTTGGTAGTGTTAGTGCTGAGGTGTGGTTCACACGCAGTCCGTATCGGCGTTTGATCCTCTCCCGTGGTTCAGCCCAATCTTGGGTTGCTGACAATCTCCGTCAGCTCTTAGATGCGCTCCTCGTATTAGTAGAGTTTCCCGTCGCTGATCCACTTTCGCCTTTCTCCAAATAAAACAGCTGTTGTAGGTGGTGTCGGTGGATTCGTGAATATTTTTGATGGTTCTCCAATTAGCGCCGTTGACGAAACCACAATATAACCAGTAAACAACCTTCGGTGAATTTGGCGACTGCCTTCCTCGGGGATGAATATGCTAGGGATGGAATTATTGATACACACGCCTTCCAAGCACGCAGGGTTGCTTTTAATAACCAAAAAATAGTTAACTCCAAATAGTTTCAAAAAGTATAGTGTAAAACGAAATTTATTGAATAATTCCACATAAAATGGTATACATAAATGACGCATTTTCTAGACGATTTAAATTAAAAGCATTTGAGAATTGATAGAAAAGTACTACGGATTGTAAATTTTTGTTAACTATGAGGTGAATGAAAATTTTCAACCCGGCCTGATGGTTTGATTTTATTACTAAGGCGTCTAATAAATTCATGACTGTTAGTTCTAGAAGAATAAATGTCAGTAAAGACAAGTCTTTTTTGTATAATTTCTGATTTTAATTGCTCAACTTCTTTTGAACCAGAGCAACTGTCAAAAATTTCCAGCTGCAAAAAGGTAACGAATTGGCACAGCAGAAATGTAAATTTTTCTCGCCATAATAAAAAGTTTTTTCAACATGGAACTTTTCTACTAATTGACATGAAATTACTATCCCAACGCTCGGAGCGCTGCCACTGAGGGCCTTTGCCAACTGATTAAAAAGAGAAAATTTGGAAAGACCAAACAAAAATTTTGAGATTTCTCGTTGTTAATACGAATACCACAGTTTTTACCTAGCTCGTAGGACCACGCAAAATTTTGACAGCTTGTAAATATGTATACACATAAAGTTGTTGGCGGTAATAAGGAGTCAAAATTAAAATGGAGAAAAGAACAAAAAGCGTAGGTTAGTTGTCAGTTATAAAATAAATCCAATTTATTTGCGAATATTTGTTTATTCTTTTTATTGAAAGGCAACCACTCGGAAAAGCTTGTGTTAATTATATTGATAACAGAACCTGGCAGCTCGCACGTTGTCTAAATTCTCAAGTAACATAAAGTCCACAAAATAATAAGTACACCATGTACTCGTATAAATTTTAACAATACACAAAAATAGAGCTTTCGCACGAGTGTTTGTTTGGTTTTTCAACACCATTTATAATTTTCTTTTAATAAAATCATGATTTGACAAATACTTAAATTTATTTATCTAATAATAATACAGCACACAACCCTGAAATCTAAGAAAAAGTCTGAGGAAGGCCATTAAATAGCAGCACACAACCCCGTGCCTTCCTCAGGAGTGAATATAACTACAACAACAACAACCCAAAAAGGTTGGTTACTGTCTATACTGTGGACGAAACTGGTTGTGGCTTCAGTGCCGCTGATGTACATTCGCTACCGCTACGTCCGAACATACATATGTATATACGCATTTGCGCTTGCCTGTAAACATGTATCCATATTAAGTCTAATGCCAGTGGCCCTTCCTTTTTTCTTCGTTATTTTGACATATTTAAACTTACCTCCAATTCCAACTTGTTTATCTCCTCCACTTGAATATGGGCCAAGACTCTAATAGTCGGCGGTGTCCTAAACCGATACACTCCTTTGAAAAATAACTTTTCTTTTAATTGGTACTGCACTTCCACTATCTTTTGGATGCCGTTTTCTGCCTCCAGGGACTTTTATAAGGGTGAATTAGCCTAACAATTTTCAATCAAATAAACCGCAATTCGGCACCGAAATACCACTGTCAGTTATCACATTCACACGCACACACCCACGCCACTCATCAGGGCAGCACAGGTTGCTAGCTGAGCGATACAATAGCCGTCATCGATTCGCCAACGGTAAGCGAGTGGCGAAACGAACGAACTTAATGAGGTACAACCAAACTCGCTATCGTCCATCCTAAATAGCTAACTTTGTTATTGCTTTCACATGCAAAATGTTTCCTTAAGCGACCGGAACTCAAACATAGCGAGCAGAGAAGTGGCGAATCGATGACGGCTAATGTTGCCGGCATTTATGCAACATCATGGCTGCTTCGCGTACACACACACACACACTGGCAATCTCATTTCCGCTCAAGCACAGGCATGTTGCGTATCATGATATCTTACGAACAATTTTCGATCAAACTCTTATAAGTTATTAAATACGAATAAAAAGTTAGTCGTTACTCGCGTTACACTTTCGGCACAAGAGATATTGAGCAGTGCTGATTTATGAAAAATTATGCGAAACTTCTCAAAAGAATAAATTATTTGATTTTAGCATATTATTAGGAATTAAATGAAGTGCATTTCTTTGTAAGCTTTTGTGTAGTTTGCAAACAGAAATTAGAAGGAAATTTAAAGAAATATAAAAGATAAGTGGAGTTATGTACCGTCACTCGCGTAATACGAAATGAGTCACCCGCGTTACTTCCGAAGTAAGCGCAAATAAGTCAGTTCGCTTTTTGGTAAGTTTTGTTAGGTAAGTCCGACGCTGGATACTTTTTTATGTATATACATATATATGCATGTATTTTTAGTCGACTTCAAAAAAAAATTTAGGAAGTTATCAATTCGTCGGAATATTTTTTTATGTATGTTACCGCCTAGCCGTTAACTGCTTAAAGATAGTATCTCAAAGGCGGTTGATTTGGATCATGAAGAAATTAACGATACTCTTAAATTTATATAGGAGATTTGAAGTCGGTTTTGTTTTTCGCCTAAAAATTACTTGTTTGAACTACGTACAAAATAAATATATCCAATTTAACTTCTTAAATAAATTTTACTTGAAATCTGATAAATTTGACATATTATCGGCGTAGTGGTTAGCAGTGCCTACTACCATACCAATTAACAGTTTAAAAATCCTTTTGAATAGTACGAGGTCAATCTTATCAGAATTAATCACAAGCCCACATTGCTAGCTTTTAGTACCAGTGCAAATGACCATACAGAGGTCTAGAAACTTTCCTCTGCCTCTCCACAATAGCCTTACTAAGTTGATGTCAACTTCAAGTTTACACTTGACTTTTACTATCTTCTCACATTAAAGCCCCTCTGAATATACAAACCATGAAGTATTTGCTGTCCATCTATAGCTTTAGCAATGGTATGCCTACGCAGATTCACTTATCTGCACTTAAAGCAGGCAGGCTTGGGGAAATTAAATAGCTTCTAGAAAACAATAAATGATTTTAACATTCCATTAGAGGTGCATAATCTACATTGTGCCTAAGTCCAAGTGCTGAGTATACAAATATGAAAGTTATTTGTAAAGGTAATCAAAGCAACAAAAAAATCTTATTATATGAAAACAGTATTTTTGTTTATGTAAACACTTGTAAATTACGAGTAGATAAGTAAGGTGTTCACTTATCTTGAAAATTTCACTTTAAAATCGTCTACTTCAATTGTGTTGTTTACTTTTCCAATGCAATTTTTAAGCGGAAAACCAAACCAATATCTTATCAATATCTGAATATCAATATCTAAATAAAATAAATTTATTATTCAATGTTCTTGGGCGATTTGCTCACGTGCACACGTTTTAGTGGCAATCATTCTCGTGAACTCATTGGATTTCGCCTAACTACAAATGATTTTCCATTACTTCATCCTGCCAGATTAGACTTCAACCTTTTAAATCTCTTTCAGGTGACGAAGGTTGCACTTACATAAAAGTCATATTAACCCGAGCTTGTACGAGAGAGCCGCTTCATCTACCGACTGATCGATTAACACTCGCTTCAATCAAACCATCAAATTGTTGGTGAGCACTTGTTATTAGTTGAGTTTTCGGATCGAAAGAGTCTCTGTCTGAAACCTAGTTTGGTATCAAACAGCTGCGATAGGCCCTTTAAAACTCTGACCGAACTGGTTGTGCTTCTCAACATCACTTTGGCACAAAGGTCTAAAGCGGCTTTAAAATCGACAAATATTTGGTGCATAGTGAATACGTGGTCTATGGTGAATTTGCCAGGTTTAAAGCCACACTGATATGGCCCAATCAGTTCGTTGACAGTGGGGTTTAGCCTTTCACAGAACACGCTCGAAAAAGCTTTATACACGCTCTTTATTAATAAGGCTGATCCCACACAGAGCAAACTAAAATGCCGGCAGCTCCAACAGTTTTATTATTTTTGATTTGTACCTCGTTATAGTCAGGCGGTGGGACATCGACACCGTCATTATCTCCTAAGAACTCGGGTTTATCTTCTCCACTACTTTCAGTGCTGCTACCATTCACCGCTCTCACACATCTAGTGTTTCTCCAGATCGCAGCATGGTTCTGTTGACGATATCTTTTTCTCCTCAGTAGCTCGCTGAAACCCGCCTACCTCTTCGGCGTCCGTACGAAGTGAAAGCGAAATATGTTGCCACTGCTCGCATATGTCGGTTTTTGTCGAATAGTTCTCTCTGAGAGCAGGTGTGTCGAGTCGAGTAGCGAATAAACTGGCCGTCTGCTGTTGTAGACTTTGCAAGGCCTTTTGGTTTTTTTTTTAACTTGCACCACCCACCGTGTATCTTGGACGACGGTGATGTCAGGCATAGTCTCTTAAGGACACTAACGAGCCGGCAAAGGCAACTTCTCCACCAAGGGTCTGGACATTTCACAACCCTACGCTGAAATCGTAGTCCTTTTTGCGTTCACCGTGTTCGTCATCAAAATAAGGCGGTCTGATCCGCAGCTCCTTTGTTCCTTTTATTGTTGGTTTTTTTACGTGGCGGATCCCAAACACACTGCACAACCCATTGCTGGGGATTTACCTTCGCAAATTTTGCTCGCATGGAAACGGGAGCTGAATTGCCACACCGAGGATACTTTTTGTAAAAACTGTAAATCACATGAACTCGCTTTCGATATCGGGAAAAGAAATTGATTGAACAGTCAATTTTGAGCTGCTCTACACGGTAACTAGCAGCAGATAGAAACCCAATATTTATACACGAGACGTGGTATTTGTTTCGATTCTGTGGATATAATTTTATCCTGTACACCAACGTCCAAAAAATTAGTTTTGAGATCGGCCCTCTATAAATCTATAAAGAAAAATGGATTCCATAAATACTTCACATAAAACTGTTTTTGTCTGATCTCAACCTCGATTCTTAATTTACTCAATTTAAATTTAAATCCTACGGAAACTAAGCCTAAGTTTGTTCTCTTTTAAATGTTTTACAGCTTATTAAGCGATCGCGTTATACTAAAATGAATCATAGGCCATCAATCAATGAAAATCGATGTCGCATTGCATCGACCGGGAATCGAACCCGGGCCGTCCGCGTGGGAGGCGAACATTCTACCATTGAACCACCGATGCAGGTGATAAAGTTTTTCAAAATTATCATAAAATTGTATAGTGTCCGTCACAACAAAACAAGCAAACAAAGTGTTTAAGCTTTTATAATACAAATACTAAGTGATAAGTTGCTCACTTTGTGCTTTATCGCAATCGTGCTCTATTGAAATTCCCATAATCAGTTGAACTGTTGAAGAGCGGACTTCGATTCAGAAGCTTTTAAAAAAAAGTAACCAAATATGAGTATTTATGTATATAAGTATGTACGTAAATCACTAGAGATTACTTTTCGTCGTATAGCTTTATAAGAAGTGAAGCTCGAGCTTAATTCTTGCAAGCAAACTTTTATTAACGTAATTTTTTTATAAAAAAAAATGTATTGCATCGGCCGGGAATCGAACCCAGGCCGCACGGGTTCTCAAGCTACTACAAAAACACATTTGCAGTTGGTTTCGATAAAACTTTCTCAGATTCCTTCATGTTTAAAAAGCCAAAAACCCTGATTTTTAGGAGCCATTTATGGGTCAATCAGTTTAAAGTTTTTATACAGTAAGCTACAAGTTTTCCAAAAAATATCGAGCTTCATTTAATTTTGCGATAAACCAAAAATATCAGCTTTTTAATCCCGTTTTTTTAAACGGTTTAAAACCTGAATAAAAAGCCAACCGTTATTATTTAAAACCCCGATTTTTTGGAAACGGTGCCCATCCCTAATTAAGTAATTTCGTAAAATGTAATAAAGCTTGATATCTTTCGGAAAACTTGTATTTACTGGAACTAATGTCGAATTTCCACTAGGCATTGAAATGACAAAAAATGTATATCATTTAAAAAAATGCCATGTGGAAATGAACTTAATGACTATTTTCGAATGTAATGACACGATTATTTTTTAATGTCCGACTTTGTCATTTGTCATTTTTGCCATTTAATGCCTAGTGGAAATCCAGCATAAGTATTGACATTTATAAATGCCACGACTCATCACCATAATTATTTGAATTCAACGTTTGAAACGAAGCAAAAAGTGCAATTAATTTCTCATGTGAAATTTTCCAAAAAAAAAAAAAAATTATTCAGGGCGCCAAGAAACCAACCAGGCGCCAATTTATATGTAAATAAATTATACAAAAAATACATCGATGGCTGAGTGGAAAAGCGACCTATCTCGACAGCCAGTTGGAAAACGCCCTATCTCTGAAATTGATTGAAGAAAGTCCTATTTTAAAATTTGACTGAACCTGTCTCAGAATTCGTTTCAAAAACGCCCTGTCTAAGACATTTTCAATGTAGTTTCATTTCAGATAGGGCGTTTTTAAACCGAATCCCTAAATAAGGCTTTCTTCAATCAAATTCTGAAGTGGGGCGTTCTTGGAAAGTTTTCTGGGATAGGGCATGCTCATGCGATTAAAACATCAATAAAAAAAAAATAAAAATAAAAGTATTTGCATCGGCCGGGAATCGAACCCGGGCCGCCCGCGTGGCAGGCGAGCATTCTACCACTGAACCACCGATGCTCGTGGCGCTGGATGCTCCGAACTCAAATTTCCCTAATGCTTTCTTGTCGATCTTTTCTTTTGCTTAGATTTATATTTATGTGCATACATACCACTGTTAATGTCGGCATTGTCGGTGCGGTGACTTGTTCACGCATACATATTTATCAGTGAATAATACCAAAGTATAAAAACAGCGAAAGCATCGAAAGCTTTTAAGTAAGCTGGAAGTACGTGCACGTAACATACATACATACATAGTATGTGCAATTGGGGCTTTTAACTAAACTTATAGCTCAGTTATGCATACTTGGCGTTGCATGAGAATTGTCGCATAAGGAATCTGTTAAATGAGCTTCACATGTAGAAGTCTGTTGAGTTTTGATTTTTACGTACAAATGGTATAGCAGTGCAAAGTATGCATAACTGAGCTTCTACGTACATACATACATAGATACACTGAGAAAAAAATAAAGCAAATCGTCCCAGTGGGAAAAGGAAATGTTTGTCAATGCATAAAGTAATGAACATGCACGAAAAGATGCACGATTTTTTCTGCAGATATGTTATACGAATGTGATGTGTTGCGCGTCGCTTTATTAAACTAGGAATAGAATCTGTAAACAAAAAAATTAATAAAAAGTTGGCTGTTGAGATAACGTGAAGAAAACATATGTAAATATAGCACTGCGACCGAAAAGCATACGTAAATTTGTTCTTAAGTTTTTTGTTTTGCTTGTGGCTTCAAAACCACAAATTACCAGCCCGCTTTTCATTCAGTCGTAGTTGTTAATCTTTTCTTGGTAGAAAAAGCAAATGTCTTCCCGTTTTCCCACTGGGACATAAATATGACTTTGAGCCAAGCGGTATTTTGTTTACATAGGACATACATACAGATTTTTGTTTGTTTTCGTTCAAATACATTGTTGATCTGCACTTCACAGACGCTTTTCCCTATTTTGGAAAAAGTAAACTAGAATCTTCTGGAAATTGAAAAAAAATAGTAAGCACCTCTGCACACTCGGCCACAGCCATAACACGAAAAAAATGTAGGTTTCTAATGAGGCCGAATTTGTTTTACAAAATAATTTTCGTGTTCAAAGATTTCAAATCGTTAACATGGAAAAATCAAAAAATCATATCATTCTTTTCTTAGCATGGATACATAAATGGCGGCCGTTGCGGTTTAGTGGTTAGCAGTATGCGCTGCCGATCCGCAGGGTCTGAGTTCGAACCCAGTTTCCGACCAATTACAAAAAATAAAACATTAAAAAGAAACGTTTTTCTTATAGAGGTCGCCACTAGGCAGGCAATGGCAAACCTCCGAGTCTATTCTCCCTTGAAAAACAGTTTATCATAAAAAATAAATAAAATCGCTGTTCGTAGTCGACGTAAAAGCACGGTTAAAGCGCAGCTACCCACGTACGTGAAAACGGAGAATGTATCAACTGACACGCTTTGTCTTATGGGAACTGCGTGTTAACACTCTCTCTCTAACCACAGCAAATTTGATAAGACTAGTGTGAAACGATACGAGTAAATAGAGTACATACTCGATACTTTTCGAGTAATTCAAGTAATTTTGGTATCGATTCTTTTGAACCAACTACTGAGTAGGTATCGAAAAAAACTAGTATCGAAACCTGATACCAAGGCGAATTTTTTTCTTCCTCTAGTAGACCTCGGCCAATGCTTTAGGGCTGTTCAAACGCCAGTGACCTTCAAATATTGAAGATGTAAATTTTTTTCTGAAACCAGTATGAAATAAACTTTTTTAACGGATATTTTTGCTGTTCTTGCATCAGGGAATCCATTTCCATGGTTGCAAAAACAGAAAAACTTATTGAAATATTTTTTTAGTTGATTTCGCGGAGTTCTTAATTCAAAAGGTAATTTTTCATTTAATAAGACCTAAAATTAAATTTTTGATTTTTATACCCGAGCGCACATGTGCACAAGGGTATTATAGTTCTGTTCACGTAACGGTTGTTTGTAACAGCCAAAACGAATGAAGAGAGATATAGAAAAATGTATGCATAAATGATCAGAATGAAAAGAGAAGTCGATTAAGCCATGTCTGTCTGTCCGTCCGTCCGTATACACGATAACTCGAGCAAAAATTTAGGTATCTTAACGAAATTCGGACCGTAGGTTGCCCTTTACCCAAGGAAGGTTGGTGTTGAAATTGGTCGACATCGGACTGTAACCACGCCCACTTTCCATATAACTATATTTTCGAAAAAATGCAAAAACTACGATATTACAGTAAATATTCAATCTAAATTGTTAAAAATTATGTAGTAAGTATGTGAAATAGAATTACGGAAAAAAATAATATTTATATGAAATTTTTGGGAAATGGACGTGACCCCGCTCACATATGATGTAATGATGTACCTCCGTAGCCGCTTCACCAATCCTTACCAAACTCGGTCCGAATTAAATTGGGGCTTTTATTATGGCTTCCGCCAATTCTGCACTAGAATCGGGACATCCCTTTCAATTTGGCTCTAACGTGGCTTTTGAGAAGAATAAATATTTCAATAAATTTTTGTTACTTCTTTCATCAACTAAACCAGAGCTCTTCATTCCATAAGCACTTGTAGCACATTTGTAGTTGGTTTCCCTGAAGTGTAGGAACATATACGAATACAAAAAAAATATGTATCGCTCTCCTGTATGCCCTGACACAATTCATATGAAAGTGCCTGAGTTGCATATGGAAGGGCAAAGCAAAAGCTCTCAGGTACTGCAGTAAAATTTATTAATTTACACAAACAAATTTTAGATGAAAATGGTAAAAAATACGACAGCATTGAAAAAAATTTATATTTTAAATTTATTTAATAATTGTATAGTGAGAGTGTACACGAAATTTATTGAAAAAAAAACACATGGCGTTCATTAAAGGGTGTGTGTGCGAAATCGTTTTTGCAAAAATGCTTAGTGCAAAGCGCAGTATATGTTGTGCTTTGTAATTATTAAACGAATGCCGAAATAGTACTTGCAGCGCCATTTTCTCACTTGCCAACAAATTTTTTTGGGATATTTCAAAGGGGATATAGAATATGGATACGAGTGGAAAAGTTAAACCTTATCTTGCAATATGATTTAAATATGCAAGAATTTAGCCACAAGTTCGCTATAATTTCTTAACGCACTGTTTTATTCCACATACATATCTGTGATCAGAAGCAATAACCGCCTAAGTCCAAAAACCTGAATCGAGTACACTTTGTACAAGTATTTACTTGTTTGCTAAATTTGGGAAAATCAACTGAACCAAGTTCTGTGCTGTTATTTTTGAAAAAAAACCATTCCAGATGTGTCCTACTCGATTTTGCGAGGGTTAAAACTAAAAGAGCGCACGAAAGTGGAGAACAAAAGTGGTATCGAATTAGAGGAGAATGTGGAGTCGGCCTATGATTTTCGGAAGCGCCGACCGGAATTCGTTTTGAAACAGAAGAATTAAACACAAGTAAACGATGAGCTTTCTCATTGCTTAACGTCTCCTGTTTCAGCACTTTCAAGTTACCCCATTTCAAAATACTGTGGACTGCAGATCCATAGGCCGCTGGTTCACATCCGGCTCGAAGGACCATGAATAACTCAGTGAGAGGGGAGACCAAAACTAGTGGGTATCTGTACATAGCATGCACTTAGGCGCCTGGAAAAGAAAAGGCATTTTCAGGTTTTCATACGCCTTTCTCCGCTGTATGTTGTTATATTGAATACGGTCTTTGAACTAAAATTTACGTTTACTTTGGAGTACAAGTAGAATCGAGTATTTCCTAGCGATACTTTGAGTAGCATCGAGTTTTCTCTGCGATACTTTTAATGAGTACAGTGAGTATTGGGTAAACTCTACTTTTGAAACATTGTCGTGATTTATGATTCAATAATAGAAAGGTTTTGTAATAAAATAGTCTGCTCGCTTCCACACAAAAAATCGGCTCCTTTATAGTATAGAATGTTGCTCACTCTACACTAGGGTGGGTCGATTCCGGACTTTTTTCGATTCGAGATTTCTAATAGTGCGGAAAAGTTGCCTTAGTACTTACTGATTCCAATGCAATTTTTCGTTTTGAGATCGGACTGCATCTTCAACCCCAACTCCGGCCTTGAAATTTCAGAAATTTGCCTAAAATCGTGAAATTGCCTACCTAGCGCCTGAAATACGCCTCTCATGGCAAAATGTATAAAACAAAAGTTGTTTGTCGCGTCATTAGCTACCGAAAT
>NW_016158188.1:113433-136647 GCF_001687245.7 Rhagoletis zephyria
TTTTGTTTTATACATTTTGCCATGAGAGGCGTATTTCAGGCGCTAGGTAGGCAATTTCACGATTTTAGGCAAATTTCTGAAATTTCAAGGCCGGAGTTGGGGTTGAAGATGCAGTCCGATCTCAAAACGAAAAATTGCATTGGAATCAGTAAGTACTAAGGCAACTTTTCCGCACTATTAGAAATCTCGAATCGAAAAAAGTCCGGAATCGACCCACCCTACTCTACACCCTACTGTACATCTAGACTATTTATATTTGAAGAATCGATGTTTCGCAAAATTAAATCGATGATAGCTCCATATATCGAATTAAAACATCGATGCTTTACCGATTTTTTCACATACCGTTAGTATAGTATGAAAATACAATGACCCGTAACTAACTAAAAATCTAAAATTCACTTTTTGTTTGATTATGCGACATTTCATTAAATTACATGCAATTACATGTGTCTCCACTTCGTTTTATGCAATGAAAAATTATAGTTAGTTGAGGCTTTTTTGCATTTCAGCGACGATTTGAGATACGACCTTTCCATACTACATATACCAACCATATGTACATATCTATCTAAATCAGTAATGGGCTTCGCCTAGCCCGTGAGCAGAGCTCTTCAAAGCTTTCTAAACATGTTTAATCTTCATACTTTGTACATAGACTGTAAAACATGAACAAAAATTAAGCACTTAAAGCTTTTAATTTTAATGTTAGTTAACATGAAATTTACGGTATTCTCTTAATGACAGTGGCGGCACTGTAAGCTACTTAAATGATTGCTGTTAAACTCCATGTGCCCTGCATTAGTTAGGCTAGTATTTACAACATGATCTGTCCTTGTTATTTTGCAGATCGACGAGATACTATTTAGCAAATAAATTGGCCGAAAGCAAAATTAGTTATTTAATTAAACCTAACAGCTGCTGCACTGTTAACTTTTGCTTATGATCGCCGTTCGAGCCCACCACTTAGTTACAAGTTAACATTTCATTAGCAAAATGATACTTCTCTCCGTTTGAAGATCGCTGCGGTAGCATTGGACAGGCTCTGTGGAGAAACTTGTTTTTGGCCTAACTGTATTCTAAGGCATCGGTGGTTCAGTGGTAGAATGCTCGCCTGCCACGCGGGCGGCCCGGGTTCGATTCCCGGCCGATGCAATTGTTTTTTTTTTCCTTTAATTCTTTTAAAAATTTAATTACTAAACAATTCATTTCTTCAAATAGAAAACTACTACGTGAAAACGAAAAAATATATGTTTAACAACTTTTCGAAAAAGAAAGTATGCTCAATTTTTTAGATACATACATATGTACATATACAGGTAAAAATTATTCAATCAAGAACTGGTTTTATGTTTAAAAAATCTTGGAGTTAATAGAAAAGGCATTTCGGCGAAACCAGAATCTGATAAGCACATTTAAGCAGAAAGCATTAAAATTATTCACACATACAAACACACCCCTTCGTAATTTTCAGCTTAGAGTATAAATATGTACTTGAATTAATTTAATTTAATGTTAGAGTATAGGGTTGCCAGCAGCATCGGTGGTTCAGTGGTAGAATGCTCGCCTGCCACGCGGGCGGCCCGGGTTCGATTCCCGGCCGATGCAAATGATGCTTTTTTCTTACTTAGTCCTACATATATATATATATATACATATATACTTATAAATAAGCATATGTATATTCGGCTGTTATTAGAAAAAAATTAAAACTTAGCTAATAATTTGGCGTTTGAACAATTCTACATAGTTCTCATTAACATACGTTTGCTATAAAAATATTATTAACACAGAAATGTGACGACTAGTATTTGTTACTATTTTTTTTTAGATTTCCCGCCATTTTGTATTGAGTTAGTTTTGTTTATGGCTTTCACAAAAGCCCACATACCTCGAAAATCACGATCAATAAGACGTAGTAGTCTTCATCTCATTATTTTCAAAGAAATATATTAATATCTAAATCAATTTCGCTATTAATTTTTGCTATCCCCCTCTCACGTACTGCCCTCAACAAAAATAATATTTTAACTTTTTATAGTAAAATTAAAACCGGGTTGCCAACAGCATCGGTGGTTCAGTGGTAGAATGCTCGCCTGCCACGCGGGCGGCCCGGGTTCGATTCCCGGCCGATGCAATATGCTATTTTATTAATTTTTATTCAATAATATTGTATAATAAAATAAATACCTCGAAAGGTTAAGTACATGCTAACCGTCTCATTCATAATTTAAAATAAGTTAACAAAAGTTTTACACAACTTCAAAGCATGCGCTTGGTTCCAAATGCCCAGCGGATACCTGGAATTTTTTTTGTAGTTTTTCATATTTTTTTTTCAATGTAAAGTTTATTCAAAATGTAGATAACATAACAGTTAGTAAAAATAAACACAGCTATTACAATGAAAAAAAGTTAGCTGCGTATAATAACACATAACAGGCTTATACAAATGTATGTCTTAACAAATATGTACATACTATTGTGATTATTATTCTTATTAATACGTTAGGAATACTCGCCCTGCGACCTATGAAGTTCTCTTGTGCTAAACCCCAATAACTCCAACCTAAGGCTATTTGCTTAACGCCGCTATGTCCGAATTTGGCATCCACTCAAAACTCATACGGCTGTGTAAAATGACGTTGAGCAATACCACCAACTCCGTCAGAATTGGGAAAGACCTATCCGAGCTATTTCCTACCAACGGGGTTTCAGACAGGGCGACTCCCTTTCATGTGACTTCTTTTATCTGATGTTGGAGAACTGAACCGCTCAAGAAAAATTTTTTATAAGAGCGTGCAATTGCTGGCGTACGCCGATGACATCGACATCATCGGTAAGAAGAACCGCGAAGTCTGTTCTGCCTTTTCCTGCTTCCTGCTTTATAACGATATAGACATAGTGCCGCGTATTAAATTTAAGCGGCTTGGCCACGTCGTTCGAATGGACCCCGACACTCCAGCTCTGAAAGTATTCAACTCGGAACCTGCTGGTGATAGCAGATGAAGAGGAAGGCCCCGTCTGCGTTTGAAAGACCAAGTGGAGAAGGACTTGGCTTCACTTGGCGTTTCCAATTGGCGTCGGTTGGCACAGAAGAGAAACGACTGGCGTGCTTTGGAGAACTCGGCCAAAATTGCTTAGGCGGTACTTAGACCGAACCAATTTAAAAATTCTAGCCAACCTTAGACTGTTTAGCAGAAAAACAGGTACTTTAGCTCATTAAACGCCAGCAATAGGCTTGTGGAAGTTTTTGATGTTTAAGAATACAAAATACATACAAATAAATTGCAAATTGTTTATGAAGCAAATATTTAATAAGTTTATGCTTGTAACTTACAGCGTTTGATAAATGCAATTTCCATTTTCAATGGCTTAATGACACTTCATTTCACGAGCGATAACAAATCATTTTACACTACGCCGTGTTATTAAAATTGTTTTTTTTAATTATAGTATGAGTGTAATGCGATGCGATAGGCAATCGCCACAGCGTATGACTTAAAGCCTGATTATGGCAACTTAACTTAACTTAACGGAACGTAGAACTTAGAGAATCAAAACGAAACAGATTTCGACATGGCATTAAGTTACGTTAAGTTTCGGCTGTTCAATATAAGCAACATCCATTTAACAGAATTTTTAAGTGAGAGCCGTAAGTTACATTAAGTTGCCATAATCAGACCATTACGAAATATCATTGCATTTCGCTTTCGCATCGCATTACAGAGTAGCTCTCCAGTACTTTAGTAAAGCAGACAAACTCACACGCAAGCGTTGTTATTGCGGTGCTGTGGTGCCTAAGCTTATAATTGTAAACAAATAAAACTAAAAATAATAAATATTTTTATTGTGTTAACGCAATCAAGATATGTAAGTACATACTTGTTGAATTAAAACAAGCTCAAATTTACAAATTTTTATTGGCACATCCATTTACTTTACAAAACATATCGTCACCTAAATGCAAAAAGACGTAGCTCATAAAAAATTCTAAATACACTTTTTGATTGATATGATGGATTTTATCGAATTGCAGCTCCCCACAACGGTTTATGAAAAAAAGAAAATATTACTCACGACTTTTTCCATTTCAGTGACGATTTGTAAATATTTTACAGCATAATCGCTTTAGTTTAACTGCCGATCGGTATCACTACAAAATATGCATTTCCTATTGGCTTAAACCCTAACTTTTTAAAAAGCGAACGTGAAGCCACATTCTGGAATACTACCGGTGCCGTAACTTCTAAGCCTTTAGCGGAAACCAATTTTGACATATGACGAACAGCAAGATTGCCAAAACCCATACGTTTGTGCGTATCCAACACTTGCAAGAGACCCAAAGCACCCATCGGCAAGCTGGAAGATAAAGATATTTATTATAATTATTTGACATATTCTAGGCATTTGCAATGTTTTCTTGTCCTTTCAAAAGCGGTTACGCACATCAAACACCAAGCCACTAAATTTCCAGCGTTATCAAACACTCCAACGCTATCATTGTAGGTAATTAGCAGCTCCACAAGTGCCACCGAACCTGGTTCGCGATGTGGCCAAAGGCTATTCACTAGCTCCGCATTTGTTTTCTCCAGGCGACGCAGGGTAAAACCTGCCGGTGTTCTAAGAAAATCACAAAAAAAGAGATAATTTTTCAATAATAGCTTTTTAACATATCTATTAGCGCTCTTACTCCACCACGAATTGTTCCGCTTTTGCTTTCTCGATGTGATGCCAGGCAACTCCATGTGGTTTGAAATTCTCTATTTTGAAACCCTTATCCACAAAATGTTGTTCCACAGTGGGCATCAAACGTTCATGATAGCCAAGTATCATATAAGGTTTATTGAGCTTCAGCGCACTGAGCGCAGTATAAAGCCTCTGCTGATCATCACTGAGTGTATTGATGAATACATAACTGATTGATACTGCATTGATCTAGAAGTTGTGAAAAAATTTTACAAAAAAAAATTAGACTGAGTCTCCAGGGTTTAAGCAACATTAGTGCCCTAAGTTTTTTCTATGCCAACATTTTACAAGTTAATCTAAGTTAAGTTCACTTACAATTCCCACATAAGTACCATCATTTCGCCATTCTCCGTTCAGTGAGAATATATTTATATCCACGTCCCTATTTTGCGCCTTCCATTCAATAAAGCATTGTATTGTGTTATAACCGCATGACAACTTTTTCTGCTCCTCATAACGATCTCGCAAATCGGGCCATTGAGATTGAGGAATCCCTACTAGAGAGTGATGCATTTTCAGTTCAGAGTACGCAAAGTGGTGCTGGAATGCGTTGAAAGCTTACATCAACGCTGAAATGGTAAGGGGAATAAATCCAACAGCTGGTTTTATGCATTTCTGCTTTCTTTTTAGTTGTTTCCTTCTTATCTCTTGAAGGTGGCGGGGAGGTTTTATTAAAGGTTCTCTCCAAACTCCACCATATTCGTTAGAGAATTTATTGGGATTACAAAATATATACATACACACATATGTATGTATGTATGTATGCTTCATCTTATTTGCCATGCAGCAAATAAAACTGGTTCAGAACTCGCGCCGAACTAGCCCGAAAAGGTACGGTACTGGCTCTTTATCTATACCAAATCAATGATTTCACCTGTCTATTTTAACATGGCGATGTCCTACGAAGTGTCAAGAGCAGTGTTGCCAACTCATATACAAACATATATGTACATATGGGGCATTCCAAACTGGACGGCAGTGACATTTTAACTGGCTTTTGTTTAAAATTTAAGTAATTTCTCTTTTACCAGTTTCAAACTGTTAACACCTGAAGTCAGATATCAGTTTAACACGAAACTATTTAATAACGTATATAACTTAGTTATATAATTTACACAGAAATTTTGATTTTCCCAAGAGTGACGGATGAGACAGCGACGACACCCCTCTTTCTGAATTCTCTGAGTTTATGGATTCGTTTCCAATTTAAGATAAAACTATATCTAAATATTTCGTGCATAGCGGCTTTCTCGAACGTAGTTAATATAATGATAAGGATCCATTTTATGCTTTGACGGCGTTACTATATTTGACAAAAAAAATAATTAACTAGTGACGGGTGGGGCAGCATTTTGTAATTTTTAGTAAAACATCCTTATTTAAACAATGGGAAGCTTACGTATTTGGAAGTTATGTAAAAGAAACACATTTTACTGTTAAGGGTACGGCATCCAATTCAATATTTCTGTAGCAAATAACAATAAATTTTCAAATCTTACAAACTGTCATTATATTCAAAATTTCTGCGGCAATGCTTAGAAGTTTTATTTTTTTTACTTATGTATAGTATATGTATATTTATTGCAGTTGTTGCGCTGGATATCGTGCTGGGCAGGCCAGTCTGACAGTACGAAGTCCAGAGCCGAAATTTGTTTATTGCGGATACCAAAATCTAGTATATTGCGCATCATTTGATTATATGGGCAAATCTAAAAAACAGGAATACTTTCGAAAAAAGTCTAATTTTTTAATTTGTGGGCACAGTTTTATTTTTTACAAGCTTTTTCTGAAATATTATTTTCTTATCAAATTTGGCCACATTTTATTGAATTTGGCTACTGGGCACTAGGTTGACCAGATGAGCTTTTCAAGCGGTTATTAGACATTCTTTTGAGCGTAGTATTACTTGAAAATAAGGATCATAATATAAATACATAATACATTCAATAAGTACCATTGTTTCAGTTTTACAAGTATAAATGTATCCCGCAGAAACTTCCAAACTTTATCTAAAAATCAAATGTTATTTTGCTATCTCAATTTATCTTATTTTATCAACTTTTTTGCTAGCCAAGGCATGGTAATTTGTGACAATTGTTAAAAAATATTTCAAACTATTGCTTAATAACAAACCTATTGTCAGCTGTTTTTCTAATTGCGATATGCATAACATGCTAATGGAAATGATATATTTTAATTTATTTTACAATCAAATGTGCTGTACAGTATCGATACGTTGCTTGAATCCAATGTCATTTACTAAATTTGCTATAACTTTTCTATTTTCAAATCGATTTGCAAAAAATTTGGATCTATATACTTTGAAATCAAATAAGCTTTAACATAGCATAAAAATAAGAACAAAAAGTTTGCAGCTTTTAGGTGTAATTCACAGTAGAATAACGATGCGACTTAAAATTGAGTCCGATTTCACTAATAAATTGGCAGATAACTCTTAAACTGATAATTTGATTGCAAAACATTGTATAGCAGGTTCGTAGGGATTTCAAAGACCTTTAATCTGGTGGAGATCTTTTTGCGGTGTGATAATCACAACGGGATATTTTTGGAAAAAATTGAAAATGCTGTTTTATTTTTTTTGAAGAAAAACGATAATTTCGCAAATTCTTAAAACCTATTCTACTTTTTTAATTTTCAACCTCATATTCAGATTGTGTGAGTTATTTTACATAGGAAATGACTATAAAATTCACGACTCTCAACTATTTTGTTAAAAAAAAATTTCCCAGAATGCATATGGTTTTCTAAATTTTCAAATGCAACGCGCAAGTACTTAGAGTTATCATATTCGAATAAAATTTTGCACAGCTTATTTTTAGACCAAAAGACATCTTTTGCCGCCCGGCAAACCAAATTTTATTTTTAACGAACGGTCAAGGGCACACCTATATTTTATATATGATTCTCTTCGTAATAGTTTAATAAATATTTAGATAAATATAGGTGTAATTCATTTTGATCAAGTGCTTCAAAAGTTAGACGAGGAATAAATATTTAGATCGCTGAAATAGAAAACAAAAGAATAAGTTGGGTTCAAAATAGATACGCTGTGCAAGTTGTAAATTTGAGCAAAGATTTGGAAAGTTGAACTCACTTAATTGGGACGTTCTAAATTCAATGGCATTCCCCGTTGTACCAGATTGGCTTCGGTTTTCGAGATAACGGTACTTGAAAATTTGATAAAATTTAACTATTTTATAAAAAACTCCCTCAGTTTGGAAGTTATTTTACTAAAATTTTGCACATGACTATTTTTTAATGTTTCCTTAGCTAATTCTGAAAATCGTCGAAATAGGTTAACTTTAACATATAGCTTCATACAACTGATTCTTTACTTCATTCTAAAGACAAAGTTAAGAATAAAAATAGTACTAAATTTCTTACCTGCTTAACTGGATGAGTTTTAACTAGCGTTGCCGTTTTGATACAATTGTATCATTTTTGATACTTTTTTTCTAAATTTTACGATATGAAACTTTGATACTTTTTTTGTTCATACATGTCTCATTTTGATACTTTTGGCTGACAGAAATGCAGTTTTGAATACTATGAATAATATTATTAGTTTAAAGGCAAACAATATTTTTCTTGTTATTTAAAGACTTGAAATTTTATATGTAGATATTTATAAGTTTGATTTGATAACTCTTATAAGGGAAATACAATTTCTTTGCACACGCCGCTACTATAGGGCCCCTAAACCTAGGGTTGCCAACATTTTCTAAGAAATCTTCAAAAAAATCTGAAAAAATATAGTACACTTCAAACATATATAGTATTTTTTTAAGAAAAAGTAAAAATGCTTTTTAAGTGTAAATCGTTTTTCTTTCTTATGCACTTCCTCTATAAAAAATATATTTCTTTGAAAGTATCATATGCTTATCGCAATCAATATTTAAATTAATATAAATCATTTTTTAATAGTGAGATAGTAGATTTATTTCTCTCATCTCACCATTTCACAATTTTAATAGAAAAACTCTTTCTGTGAATCCCGAAGTTGCAGGAATACAGAGCATAAGCGAAATAATTTTAAGTAAATTTGGTAAATCTTTCTAAGGGCCAAATTCACAGTGCGTAGTTAACTCAGAATATACTGAAAATCTGTAGTTAACTGCCGATTCTGAGTATTTTTAAAAATGCTGCCATTTTTGGTCTGTGGAACCTTTGTTGTAAGATATATTTCTTTTAATATTGTTATTTCAGTATAAATGTTATCCATTTTAAAGCATTTCTTTCTTGAAAATTACTGAAATATAATTATATTTATAACTGAAGAAATATAGTATTTTTGCATAAAATATTTTTTTTTAACAGTATATAGTACGCAGACCCAAAAAATAGTATAATACTATATATTATAGTACGGCTGGCAACCCTACCTAAACCACACAAAAACATTGCGCAATATCGGGCTTTCGTCGGTCGTTTTTGTGGTGTATGGGGTTGTTTGTACTATATTGCACAGTTATTGCGCTAAAATCAAAATCATTTTGATATTTGCTCATGCTTGCTGCTCAATTTTTTAGTCTAGTTTTGATTTTGGTGTCCAAATCGTGCTGTAAAATATGGTTAAGAGCGTAGAAAAAATTGCAATTTTTTTTTAATATTGACTTGCACAAGTCTCGGGTAGTTTTATCGGAAAACGTTGTTCCATAACAGTTATTATATGAGAAATATTTTGTATTTGGCCGATAAGGGTTATAACCCAGGAGAAATATGTTTTCCGTCGCCAATAAGAGTTATTTCCAAACATTTATTTTTTACGTTGCTTGATAACAGTTATTTCCCAATTAATCATATCTCTAAAATTTCAAAGTCATTTGAAAAAAAATCCTGACGTCCCACAGTGGTTCAGAGCTCACATCTAGCACGACAAAATTCATATCTCCTGCGAACCATGGCGGATTATTCCCAAATTTTAACATACTAATCTACTTTAGAAGGAGCACATTTGAAGCTAAGTCTTGCTTCGATGCCTCTAGCGGTACCGGAGTTATAGCCTAAACTATGGTCAAAGAAATTATAAAAAATATGACAATATCAGTGTCAAATGAAAGGTAATCTGACGTGTTTTAATCCATACATATTTTCGGGTTACCACCCAGTCAAAATTTTAAAGTTATGTTATGTTATGTTTAATAATATTTCCGAGAGAATAATTGGCCCTTAATGAATGTATTTTTATGTTTTTTTAACCATACATGAACTTCCAAGTATTAAGCACATTTTTACGTTTTTCCAACGGCCACATAAAAACAGTGAAGTTTGTTTTTTCATAATATTGTTTTTATTTCGTTGAAACTCTGTTCTCTTTTCAAAAAAGATATTTTTAATTTTTAAACATATAGCAACCTATTTTCTACATTTAAGTTTATAGTTTAGTATGAAAATAAGTGTCCCCAACTTCATATATTTTTGTGGATCGAAGACTTTAAAAACCACAACCATAAATTCTGTTGGGCTACTAAGAGAGTAGCTCAAGCAGAAAAATAAAAGTTCTTTATATTAATATGGGAACATAGAAGTAAAAACAGTTCAGGGGACTATTTTATAATACGACGAAATCTGAAGTTCATAAAAGAAATGTACAGAGTTTAAGAAGAGACCTGGAGTCAGTAGCGATACTGGTTTGTCCTATCAATTTCATTAAGTAATTCAGCGTGTGGTGCTTCCAGCAGATTCATCGCATCTGGCTCCAGTTTTTTTCTTTTTACTGCGATTTCTTTGTAAACTTAATTCAGATATTATGGGATCTGATGATAGCAAAAAATAGTTTAAAATATCAATATTAGTATGCTTTGCGTTATCTTTTCTACTTCTGTGTTCTCTTATGAATTTAAAGTCCTTATTTTTTGCTTCTTGTGCTTCCTCTCCTAGCTGACCAATAGGTAGAATTGCATGCTTTGTAACCTCTGATCCGTGGATAAGAACTTTGTGAACACTTGTCGGCATAGCATGCAATTCTACCTATTGGTCAGCTAGGAGAGGAAGCACAAGAAGCAAAAAATAAGGACTTTAAATTCATAAGAGAACACAGAAGTAGAAAAGATAGTGCAAAGCATACTAATGTTGATATTTTAAACTATTTTTTGCTATCATCATATCCTATATATATATATATATATGTGTACCTAATACAAACTTCTGTACAAGTCGTTAGAGCAGTCGAAAATACATACATATATTATCATAATAATGTAAACCATCCAAAATGTATGTAGTTACATTTGCATGAAAATTTGGCCAACTAACTTATGACAAACCGATAGTTGTATAAAGAGGGGCACAGAGGAGGGCTTGTTTTTTCTTTATCTCGATACAATAAGATTGGAACTACAAAATAGTCATATTTTCAAAACTTGCAATCGCTTGCATTTTTTTTAAATCTTCGGTGAAAATGTTTTTTTAATAAATAAAATATTTATTTTTAAACAAGACGTAACTTAAAGTAAATTATCTTTAATTACCCTTTTCGCTTGAAAAACAAATAAAAGCAAATAAGGGTAGCTGAAAGTAAATGAGATTATAAACTCCAAGAAATTCACGTTTGATCAAAGGACTTTATTTTATCGAAAATTTTTAAAAAATAATTTTCTTACTTTGGTAACGTTATACGTTAAAAGTACCCATCATTTTAGGATAATTTTCTTCTTTTGTCATGACTCACATATTTTACTGTAAATATGCCTGGTGGTGTATTGTTTTTGCTTAAGTCAGAAATTTGATTTAAGTCGCACTAAAATTGAATTCTGAACCAAAGTGCGTCGGAGCGAAAAACTAAAAACGAAGTTTTACAATATTTGGCCCATAGTTTCGTGGGTATATCGATTCCTTCGTTGTTTTGAATTTTTTTTTGTTTTTTTTATGCTTTTAATATATAAAAATTATATGTATGTACATTAGACTGCATCACCAAAAAAAGTTGCGGATTTTTCCGCCGGGATTACAAAATTTATTATATTTTCAGACGTCCACCAAAACATTTCGGAAAAATACTAAGATTTAAGCGAGATGGACCAATTTGAAAATACCTCCAAAAATGAAGTTTTTTTTTGAATAAAAATAGTTTCTTAAATAACGTTTTGAGAAAAGTTCCCTCAGATGACAAAACAGATTAAGCTTAAAAAATCTGCATAAAAATATTTTAAAATCTTTTCAACGGAATCGTAATAATGAGATTTTTGATGCTGTTTTTTTTACTTTTTTCAAAGATTGATTTACGAAAAACTTAAATTACTGGGCCAAAACTATTCTGACTTAGACTTATGGGATCTCGGTAGAAAGGTATTTTTCCACTCTTTTATTTGTGTGCAAAAAAAAGTCATTCGTGTTCCAATTTTTTTTTTTTTCAAATACCAACACATCTTAATTCAACTTAGAATGATGTTCGTTCATCCTACCTTTCTCTTTCATCCTTTGAATGAGCTTATTAGCAAAGAAATAAAAAGGGTGAGAAAATACCTTTCCATTGATACCCCACAAATCCAAATCGGAAGAGTTTAAGTTCAGTTGTTCAAGTTTTTCTTATATCAATCTTTGAAAAAAGTTAAAAAACAGCATAAAAAATCTCATTATTACGATTCCGTAAAATTTCTTTTTTCTTTTTTTTTAATATTTTTATATAAATTTTTTAAGCTTAAACCGTTTTGTCATTTAGGGGGATTTTTTCAAAAAACATCTTTAAGAAACTATTTTTATTCATAAAAAACTCCATTTTTGGAGGTATTTTCAAATCGGTCAAGCTCACTTAAATCTTAATATTTTTCGGAAATATTTTGGTGGACGTCTTAAAATATAATAGATTTTATAATTCCAATGGAAAACTAGTACCGTTTTTTTTTTTGTATGGGGAGTGATGCAGTCTAATGTACGTACAAATATGTTAATACCATTTTTAATATTAAAAAACATGAAAAAGGGGTTTCTATAGAAGTTACTTCATCCCCGCTTAATAGTCTTGGAGATTGGTAGATATGATAAAAGTTTTCAGTTAATAATAAATAAATAACAATACGCACGTACATAACGTACATATGTACTATTTATGAATGCAAATACATCTCTGGAATATTATGGACGCTACTCTTCGTTATCTTAACTCAATAAATCTTCAGTTTTTTGTTCTTAGCGTTGACACGCTTTGTAAGTAAATGCATGCATAGTACATATGCACATAAAATAACGATAGTGATTATCATGAGTAGGACCGAATAAAATAAGAACAAAAAACCCATTGAAAAATTACAATGGACATACAAGTGTTGCTTGATATTTTCAAATAATAGAGATCTGCGCTGATCGTTTTAATTTTTTTTAATATTCGTTATTCGCCATTTGAGATAAATTATTTTTAGTCTATTCAATAACACCAATGCCTTCCCGTAGAGACGAACCATTGGTTTAAAACTTTTGTATCTAAATATCCATTTTTTGTACCCATATATCCATATTTTGTGTAAACTTTTGGAATTATATTACCTATATTTTATGGTCCTTTGGAAAAAATCCTGACAAGGGTTTATAGTACTACCGCGTTATATCCTCTTATATATAAATAGGCAATCATGTTTACTTTACACCCCTTTTATGGCTAAACTATACTTCTAAGGTACAAACAATTACATATCATTAGAAAGGTTGTCTGATGCTGATGTGCAGACAAATTTTAAACCTAAAAAATCAGTTCAAATGTGTTGTGTTATTTTGTATTGTGTTGTGTTGTGTTGTGTTGTGTTGTGTTGTGTTGTGTTGTGTTGTATTATGTTATGTTATGTTATTCTGTTATTTTTTTTCAACGCATTTCCCCTAAATTCACTTCAATCAACTCAATTAAACTCAGCTCGGCTCAGCTCAGCCCACCGAAACTACCCTTAATTTAAAAGGTTGAACTTCAACCGCTGGGCGAATACTAGTAGAAATAAAATGAGAAAGTTAACAAAACTCGCGAACTACAGAAAGATTATTCTGATAACTTTGACTGCAAGTCGGCACGGATTTCCGTGGTCCAAATTGCATAAAATAGTACTCGGATAATTTTTAAGACAAAACCAATAAAATGAGAGTTATGCGTTAAAAAAAAACAAATTTGGTTTTTTGGGACAGTCTAATTACATACACTTCCACATTTTCAAAATCAAATTAAATTAACGATACCAATTCTAACCTTTATGTAATGACATATCTCCAGAAAAAAAATTACTTTTGACAGTTTTTGCACCAACAGCTTAAAATTGTTGATATTGGCGCATACTGGGATCGTGAAAACCGTATGAAAACGTTTTTCCATTTTTTTGTCGTGCTGATCTTGTTCGTTTTGGGAACAAAAATCAAAATCGGTGTTCCGAAAAAATTGCGAAAGTTGAATCTATTTTTTATTGAGCGGCTGCTCCATCCGAGTAATATAAAAACTCTTTTTTTTTTCTTACATACACTGAGGGAAATAATGCATAGCATCGTTTAAAAATGTTCGTATTTAAAAATAATATTTTCATACAAAAATTTATTACGCACGTATTTGACTGTTCATATCTTATGGCGTTTTCGTGTCTACAAAAAATGTTGCCTTCTCATAGCCCTTTCCTTACTAGTTGTGCGAAGAAGGCAATAAGAAGGCAACATTTTTTGGTGGAAAAGAAAACGCCATTAGTATGTACATTAGAGTGGTCCAAAAAAATAAAGTCGGAGTTTTAATGCCGGCACACCCTAGGATTGATCTATATCGAAAAAAATATACCCATATTTTTTTATTTTGAAATCAAAAAATATTTAGGGAGTGCTCAAAGCGCTCAAAGTTTTCCATGTATTTTATATGAAAAAAAAACATTTTTCGTAGAAATGGTATAAAACTCTTAAAAATCAATATTTTTTAATCGGAAAACTGTGGTTCTCTTCAGGAGACTTCCAGTATTAATATCCAATTGTTTATTTAACTATTTTTTATGATTAAAGATTTTTCCATTGCATTTTCTAGGGGTTTTGGAGGACCTATAAAATATAGTTACTATGAAAAAATGGTTAAAAAGACAATTGCATATTATTACTGGGAATCTCCTGAAGATAAGAAAAGTTTTCCGATCGAAAACTGTTGATTTTCAAGAATTCTACACTATTTCTACGAAAAGTTGTTTTTCCGCCATATAAAATACATCGAAAACTTTGAGCGCTTGAGCACTCCCTATTTTTTTTCAAAATAAAAAAATAGGGGTATATTTTTTTCGATATAGAACAATCCTAGGGGGTGCCGCCATTAAAAATCCGACCTTATTTTTTTTCCATCCTTTTTTGGACCACTTTAATGTACATATGTATATGTAAGTGTACATGCGCATCTCCAGCATGCAGAGCGGTGACATCACACACAAACATACATAGTACATCCCCGCAGAAAAAAAAATATCAATTGATAAAAACTAACCCACTTGAAGTTAGCATTTTTGCGGGATTTCTATAAAATATATAACTTCTAGTTAGCTACAAAAAGCTAGCTTGAAACTAGTTAACAAGTAATGCAGGAGATTATGTATTTTCTTTAAACGCCTTTCTGTTTAAATATCCTGCACTTCGCAAATACTTTTGCGAATTGAAGACAAATAAAAGGAAGCTCGAAATTTCATATTATCATTTTTTGAAGTTACGTCTGACGGAGTTCGAATATGGTACCACGTACAGCAGAATATGTAAATAAATATGAAATGTATTAAGATAAACAAATAAATAAAAATAAAAAATATATTTTGTTTTTCCTATTGATATTTTATGTTCAAAAGTAGTTAGTTACAAGTTAGTTACATCAAATGCAGAGGTAACCACCCTTGCCTTGAAGTCCGTGCACTGGTGACAAGAAGAGAATTAATTAAAAACTTAATATACACAAATATTTTTGATTTTTATAACTTTTTATTTCTTGCTTTTATTATGCAAGTCGAGAATAATTAAAATTTTTACTTTTTAACCTGCCAAGCGGGGGCTCGAAAGACTATAAAAAAATGTTTTTATGTGATTCTGCCATTACTAAAATGGACCTTAATTTTTAATATGAAATATATATATCTCCCAAACTCCCAAAATTTTAATTTTAACTACCACCACGCGCAAACAATTCAGAAAAAACTAAAAGAATTGGGTTTTCAGGCCCCAAGTTAACAACAAGAGCATGGTGTGATAAGGGTTAAGGTAATAAATCAAATTAATTTTCTCAACTTAATCCCAACTGTTTTGATGAAAATCTAAACATAACTAAAAACGCAACTTGTATAATAGTTACAACCTTTCTGGCTTTAATCCAAGTGACATCTTCGTTCATGAGAGACAATACACATCTTATCTATGCATGTATTTTGTTTACTATACTTCATCTAATAGCATTGACACATTAAGTTAAACTTTTGGCAAATAAAATTCATCTTTTGGCAAATAAATTTAGTCTTTTGGCAAATAAATTTAATTTTTTGACAAATAAAATTAATCTTTTGGCAAATAAATTTAATCTTTTGGCAAATAAATTTAACCTTTTGGCAAATAAAATTAATCTTTTGGCAAATAAATTTAATCTTTTGGCAAATAAAATTAAACTCTACTATAGTACTAAACAGTGTTTGAAAAAGTAAAAAATACACTAAAAAACTGCTGTTGCTGTGCTAGGAAAGCATTTTTTTTTAACTTTTGACGCTTAGCTTTACTGCGCCAATATCAAGAGTTAACCTCCAGGATAGCTGAAAAGTGTTTTTCTGTTCTGTTGATTTGACTGCTCACTTTCAAACAGTTCTGTCACAGCATGGTCTCAAATATTCGTAAAACTATCTGGCGCATTTTATTTCAACCAAACCACGCATTATGGCCAAATGGGATAAACAACCATCTAAAATGCTACAAATCTTGAACACCCTTAATATATTTTCAAGCGAAGGTACAAAAAAAAAATTATTTATGTGCATACGCACATATGTACATTGGGGTGCTCATCGAAAATGTTTTTTTTTGGAAATTTCAAGACCCTACCCTCTAATTTTATTCGTTTTTATGAGAAATATTATTGCCTATTTTTATAGATATTTTAAAGGTCATTTAGGAGTCGCTACCTGTCGATTTAGGTTAAAAAATACGGTTTTGTAGATTTATGAGTTTTTGAATGACTATTTTTGACTCGATTTCAAAGATCGAATGTCATCTGAGAAGAGGATATATAGGCCTTTGAAATGGTATTTAATAATCTATTTTCGGACTTGGCTTGTTGGGATTTTTTATGGCGTAAAATAAAAAAAAAACCCATATTTCAAAATATGTAGTACTGTCTAAAATTAAATCTATTTTCAAATAAACTGATACCTCATTAATTGCAATCGCAATCCGACTAAACCGAATCCCCCTAAATTTATTTGCCAAAAGATTAATTTTATTTGCCAAAAGTTTAACTTAATGTGTCAATGCTATATATCAACAAATAAGTTCTTAATCTATGTACATATGTATGTACATTAGAGTGGTTAAAAAAAACTCTTTTTGGAAATTAATAAACGCTACGTCAAAATATTGTTATTTGTGATAAAAAAAGACATGCATTTTTATTAAAAAACAAAGCTTTTGTCGAGGTCGTGCCTGTTAGTTTTTTTATAAAAACTCTAATGTTCTAAATTTTTTTATTTTCGTGATATGTTAATGTGCAGCTAAAAATTTTGTTTATGTGCAATTACTATGGAATTATTGGTGAATATTCCCTTAATTAGTTGGGGTCATAATTTTTTTTTAATGTGTATCTTTTTTTTTTAATTGATCACCATATTGGATCCACCATTTTGAATTTTGAAAATTTGACTTCGGATTCGCAATCAGCGAGCTCAAAACCTCCCCTGTGTCGCGTCTCAAACAAATCCAATCATCATATTTTTTTTTAATTTATCTTCATAGTGGATTCGTAATTAGCAACCCCTGGAAACCCCTGGTAACGAGTTCCAAACCATGACAGTGCGTAAAACGTTTTAATTTTAGCATTCTATTTTCGAAAGCATATTTTCGGGTACTAGGCCCATTCGAATTTTTTTTTTTTCAAAATAAATAACACAATCCTCTTTTTTTAACACAAATAAAAATATTTTGAGGTAGCGTTATGAATTAAAAAAATTTAATTTTTGAACCACTCTAAAGTCGAGGCCACGCAATGAGCGGCAAGCGGCTGAGCGGCATTTTTGTAATGCCGCTCAGAGCATGGCCACTTCAATAGTATTTCATATGTTTTAATTAAGCCGCTCAGCCACTCGCCGCTTTGCCGCTCGCTGCGTGGCCTCGGCCTAATGTGCATCCATATTTCATTCAAAACTGCTTCTACGCCCTCATTTACAAACTTTGACACACATGTATGAATGTATGAACAAAAATATAAGTACATTCACATTAAATACTGAAAAAAAACTAAGTCCGCTCTGGTACTGGCGTCCAATAAACGTTATCAATTGGCTTAAAACCCAACTTCTCGAACATGGAACGTGACGCCGCATTCTCAAATATGACAGGGGCGGTAACTTCAAGCCCTTTCGACGCAATCAATTTGGATATTTCGCTAACAACCAAACTGCCTAGCCCCAAACGTTTATGGGTATCGACTACTTGCACTAAACCCAAAGCACCAATTGGTAATCTGCAAAATTAATAGAAAGTTCAGATATCATATTCAACTAATATTTCTTCATCCTTCCAAACCTCAAAGACCAGGCAACTAAATTGCCTGCGCTATCGAAAACTCCAACGCTGTCATTGTAAGCAATCATGCGTTCCACAAAAATTACTGTACCAGGCCCCCGATGTGGCCAAACACTGTTCACTTGTTCGGCATGTTTCGTTTCTAAGCGACGTAAAGTGAAACCTTCAGGTACACTAAAATTAACATCAATTGAATATGAGAAGTTTTAAAGTTTTTAGCAGCCATCTTCTTACTGCACAGGCAGTTGTTTTGCCTTCTCCATGTCGATATGATACCAGGCAGTGCCGTCTGCAAGAAAATTCTCCTTTTTCAAACCTTCAGCTAAAACGAATTTTTCCACAGTGGGTATCAGCCGTTCGGGATAGGCAAATATATTCAGATTCCCTTTGTTATTCAGCATCTTAAGCGCAGTTAGCAAACGTTCCTGATTTTCGCTTAGTGTATTGATGAAAACTTGGTTGTATGGCTTTGTGTGCTATAGCGAAAATATTTAAGTATTAGTTAGCTTGATACGATGTCACTTCATATTTGAAATTGCAATAGACATTTAAATTAAAACGAGATTTTATCTCTTTGTTCAATTATTAAGTTTTGTAACTGCTCAAACAACATACATACATACATACACACGCATATGTACTTACAATGGCTACATAAGTACCGTCCCTTCGCCAGTCTCCATCCAAGGAATGTATTTTAATATCGAGCTCTTCATTTTGCGTCTTCCATTCAATTAAACACTGAATTGTATTATAAGCGCAAGTAAATTTCTTTTGTCCCTCGTAAAGATCACGCAACTCAGGCCATTCCGTTTGAGGAATTTCCACTAAAGCATGCAACATGATACCCGTCTAGTGCAGTGCTAACGCGCAGCGAGTTCAAGCAAAACTATCAATGCAATGTTTCGGCCTTTCAGAGAGACCTCTCAAATTGTTTATAAGTATGTACATTAGGGTGGTCAAAAATGCACGGGAGAGAGTAAAGTTGGAACTGAGCTACATACATGTTAGTTTGCCACTGCGTTTTCCTGTTTTATTTATAACTAAATGCAATGAACAAACTGCATAATGTTGTAGCGCAATGCATACCCTCTTGAATCACTGATAATTATTACGATTATAAACGTAAAAAGATGATTGTTTTCTTGTGAATGTGTAAATACTTGAATGTAGATGTAAACAAAATGTATGTATGCACGCGGAGAGAATTTTTTTTTTCTTAAGCCAAAGCAGAAACCAAAAAATCGAGACTGGTTTTTGAACTAAAAAATATATTCTTCTAATCAAGAAAATATGTAAGTATTTGTTTGTTTATTTTCAAAATAAACAATAAAATATTTTCTTGATTTAGTCTTGTTTAAGACTAAATTAACTAAAAAAGCATTTGTTTAAATTAAGAAAAATTTTCTATCTCAACGCCTGATTCTGTGCACTTGATAAATTAAAATTTTTTATAACTTTTAAATTTTTACTTATTTATCAAGAATTTATCTTAATAAATTATCAAGATTGAAAATGCTAATGACAAGCGTTTACAAGTTTAAATTTTATGTGAAAATTATAAATTTTGTATATTCAAAAATTTATTTACATACATATATTATGCAAATACTGCATGTGCCGGCAACGAAAACAGCTGATACCATTAGGTCGCCTTTACAATTTGGGTGACCATATTTAGAAAAAACTAAGCCATATTTAGAAATGAGGAAATGATAACAAGTATAAATGTAAAACAAAGAGAGATTATTATAATTTATAATTAAGATTTAATGAATCCACAACTATATTTTTCAAACAACAAAAATATTTCGTGTTTATGTGGTTTTCTTCTAGAAATTTGAAAGCAAATAAGAAATACGGCCACCTTTGGCACGTACACCTGTCACCGCCCAGCAGGGAGATAGAAATAAATACATCGCGTTAAACGACGCCGAACGAGCTTCGCATTTCGCTTTGGCTGTGCTCAATTTCATATGCCGGCGGGTGTTCTAATTTTGACTGCGGGAATTTCGCTGTGGTGAGTTCGCCGTTCGCCGGCTTTGTATTTCAGCTATAATGTCGATGTTCCTACCTACTCGGCTACAGCAGTCAAAAGCTTTTTTGCTATTAAATTTATATATTTCATATGTGACAATGAAATCAGTTCACCTCATGTTGAAGGCGTAGATCTTTTTGAACCGTCTTCCAGGTTATCAGTTCGTCGGAATATTTTTTTTTTTTGTTATGTATGTTACCGCATAACTTTGGGCCACGTCAACCGATTTCGATAATTCATTTTGCATTAATAGTATCTCAGAGGTGGTCCCATACTAATCTTGTTTAGATCCGATCATGAAATATATATCGTCGCTGCGCCAGCAAAAACAGTTATGTGATTTTTTATTGCATATTTTATTAACACTATCTATTGCCCCCATTACTGCATTTGCCGTTCTCTTATATATAAGATATATATATCTTTTGGTTTAGAACTGACAAAAAACAACTATGTGCCCGCAGTACTAGAAATACATACTGAGAAATATAACTGTTGCTGATCGCAGGCGAATCTGATGAGTGTGCTTTGATTTCGATGTAAAAAATAATTATAAACCAACTAAATACATAGATACATACACATGTATGCACATACCACTTACACTACATAGATTCTACTATTTAATTTGATCGCTTGCAATTGGAATTCAACAATTAACAAAGGTGAAAAGTATGGAGGTAGACAGCGTCCACTCTACATTAGAAAATTTACTCAATCCACCGATATATTCACTAATGGACTACATAAGTCGTACGCGAAAGGCGAGGTCATCACATCCTTATATTGTTAATTATTTAGAGCAGGGGTTCCCAAACTTTATTTACCGCGGCACCCTTGTTGTGCTAAAAAAAAATCGCCGCACCCGTGCTCTTCAAATGTCTTCCAAAACAAGAAAACACAATGCAAACTTCATGCTCCTTTAGCTTAAAAACGAGGACTGAAATTGTTTTGATGATTTCATTATTTCATTTAAGATTATTGGGAGCTTTCACAATTTTACCCTGAAATCATTTGACGCTGACTTCACAAACCGGAGAAGGTTATCAATTCGTCGGAATATTTTTTAGTAACAGTTATTTTTTTTATGTATGTTACCGCATAACTTTGGACCACGTTAACCGATTTCGATAATTCTTTTTTTAGAGGAAAAGTGGTTACCTTACAGGCGGCTGCATTCTAATTTGGTTTAAATCCGGTCATTGGATCATGAAGAGATATCCGATAACCCTTAATTTGTATATGAGAATTGAAGCCGGTTTTCTTTTTTGCTTAAAAATTATTTGTTTATGTCAGCATTAGTTGAAAATACAGTCTCATACAGAAATGTAAAAGTCACCAGTATTTGGAATGCAATCTTGCCAACAGCAGTGTTTTCTGCATACACTTGCATCCAGAACTCTCCCTTCGTAGTATTTAATATTCAAAGTGCTGTCGTCACTGATGTCCAGAAGGTTTTCAAAAGCTTAATTTTTTATCCCAGTAGGTTTACTTTTCGGGTCACATGAAAACGGGTTTGTTATCCAGCTGTAGACATCCAAAGAGTCAATGTTGGGAAAATATTCGACAATGGTTTTTTCTAAACCTTCCAAGTAAACGCTGGTAATGCGCGTTAAAGCTAAGAAAATAACTTTTACAGCCAATTTCACGAAAGCAATTTAAGTCAAAAATTATTTAAATTTTATATGGAAATTGACAGAAAATAATAGGGGTATTCTCTGAGTCTTGCAAAGCCCTTGCATGGTGCACAGATTGCACGGTTAAAACCGGTTTTCGTATGGGACAGCTTTGCAAACCGTGCAATCTGTGCACCATGCAAGGGCTTTGCAAGACTCAGAGAATACCCCTAATAAATCATTTTCCATTTAAATTGGTGGGGAAACCGGCTGTTATCAATTTTCTTGGAGTTAACTTCGAAATTACATACGTTTCTCTAACTTACTTTGTTTACGTATGGGGTTTTCATGCAAATTGCTAGAAATTCTAAAATATGCACGTCACCAATAAAAAAAATTTCGACGTGCTTGAAAAAAAACAAAAGATGCACTTTAATTTCGCAGGCCTCTGTTATCTTCGCAGCCTTATCCAAAACGGGTTTTAAATCTAGTGACGGCATATATATATATACCAGAGACCGTACCGGTTATGCATTTTATAATAAAAGTAAAAAAATTTAAGTTATTTTTTGACTTTTATTATTTTGAGCAAATAATACCGGTTACTTCTGCTTTTTATTTTTTTAAGGCAAAAATAAAAGTTAAAATTTGCCTTTTATTTTTTTGAGCAGAAAATAACCGGTAATTGTTGACTTTTATTTTTTCAGGCAAAAACAAAAGTCAAAGTTAAAAATCAAGTATTCCAGAGCTGTGTATATAGGAATGCGATAGTTTTGAGGCTCCTACATGGATTTTAATAACCCCTATACCCAAATACCAGGGTTAGTTCAAATCTATATACATATGATGCTTTCCATTTCCAGACAACCGGTCAGGTACGAGCATGATTTTTAATTTCGACCAAACTCAAATACATTGTTTGTTGGTCCAAATAATGAGACACGTATTTTTTCTTTTGGCTCGGAAAAATTTCTCGGCCGAATTAAACGCGATTTTGTTTTTCAGGCAAAAATCAACTTTTCGAATTGACAGTGAGAATGTTTTTTTAAAATGCCCATAACTTTGTCAAAATTTAATAGATTCCAACAATGTTTTTAC
>NW_016158188.1:137158-155708 GCF_001687245.7 Rhagoletis zephyria
CGGTGCAGATTTTATAATTTTAAAAAAGGTGGCAACCCTATGCCTTGTGGTACATACATCTAGAGGCTAAGCCCTTTAATTTGGCACCTCAGTTTTGAAAATCGAATAATCGGTGCAGATCTGATGCCGTTAACAAAAACTCCCTTCATGTATTGTATGTATACATATGTATATAGATTTGAACTAACCCTGGTATTTGGGTATAGGGGTTATTAAAATCCATGTAGGAGCTTCACAACTATCGCATTCCTATATACACAGCTCTGGAATACTTGATTTTTAACTTTGACTTTTATTTCTGCCTGAAAAAATAAAAGTCAACAATTACCGGTTATTTTCTGCTCAAAAAAATAAAAGCAAATTTTAACTCTTATTTTTGCCTCAAAAAAATAAAAAGCAGAAATAACCGGTATTATTTGCTCAAAATGATAAAAGTCATATTTTTAAAAGTCATGGAGGAATCAGAACCTACAATGAGAGACGAGTCTAATGGCACCTTTGAAAAAGCTATAGCATAATTTTTTCACTATGCCTTTTTGATCTCGAAAATTTTAATATAACTTTTATTTTCAGTCTCTGATATATACATATAATAGAAGTGGGGTGTTGGTAGGGTCGAGTACAATTCAAAAATAGGTTTAATATATTTTAAAACAACCGTAATCTTCGTACTTGATGCACTTATCTATTAACAGCTTGACTATTTTTGATCCGTTTTGTGATCATGTTATGGAAAGGAGTTTTATAGACCTTTAAAATGATGCACAACAAGATTTTGTTATACTTAGCTTGTTGGGAGTTTGCATCGCGTAAAATTTTAAAATCCCCTATTTTTTCTTAATTTCTTCGAATTTGCCCATCGCTTGATTCAAAAACTTCGGTGAATATTGCCTAATATGTAGGATTTATCTAAAATTACATTTACTTTCGAGTAGCTCAAATTTGGTCGAGATCGATTGAGTAGTTTTTGAGGTACACATAATATATGATATAAGTGGGTGATACCACGCCCTTTTTCTTAAAATTTTATGAAAAACCAATTTTTAGGTAAAGAGCTGTTCTATATATCAATTTTAGGAAATATTGATGAATTCCTAAGCCACTCTGCTCAAAAAATCTGAAGGTCCGATACATACACACATATAGTAATTGCTTAACTGAGGTATACAAATTTTTGAAATTAGCTATTGTCAAAAGGAAGCTTTTCTTTTGCCAATCTGGCCACTCGGGTACAGCACCAATGCCCCAAATATCGGGCCTTAGGATAAAATAATGAGAAATGTTTTAGAAACAATGCTAATAGTGCATTAAATATACTGTTTTCTAATGGAATGACAGCCAAAATCACAATTTTCAAAATAAGTGACATTTCGGACGGTATTTTGAGGGTTAAGATAATTTTGTTGTAACCCCTCTATAATTTTCCTATACTATATAATAATTTTATCTCCACATTCAATTATAGCTTTTCTAATCGAAGATCTATGATTTTGAAAAGAAAAAAACTAGGATTTTGCCCATACTTCGAAAAAATAAATTGTGGTAGATTTTACATACAAAAAATGGTAGAGATTGGTAGATTCTGTTAAAAGAAACAATATTTGATAGTTTTTACTCATATATATGGGAAAAATAATTCACATAAGTTGGTGTTACCAGAACAGCTGGATTTTTGAATCGATGGTTCTTAATGTCAAAATTATGTATGTATTTGTTATAATTCCTACTGTCATTATGCGTGAAATTTGTTAGTGTAATTTGATATGACTTTATTTATCCTATATGGATATATAAACTATCTAATATTTACGGAGTTCCCAAGGTGTTGTATCACAGGTGCCGTGATTCGGGTCCTGTGATAATTTAAAAATTAATTTCCACTTCAAAATAATTTGGTTAAAATTAGATCTGACGTGCTTGAAGTTTGCAACCCGTTACATAAACAGCTGATATAGATGCAATTTCACTTTTAAATTGGTTATGGTCAGAGTTAAATTTTCTTTTCGATTTTAGGTATATTCGATGACAAAATATATATACACTGCGTTTGTTTAACTATTTTTTCTTTCTTTTCGGAAAATGTTGGCAAATTTGTGGCCTTTGTTAGTAAAAATGGTAGAAAATAAAACACAGCTAAAAAGTTGCTAGATCTATCAATAAAATGGTAAAGTCCGTGCACTGTAGTAAATCCAAAGTAACATAGTCAAGCAACAGTTCGTATAAAAAATCAATACATGGAAAGAATTGTTGTTTGTTTTTGTTTGCAGAAAAGATTGACCTGCAGCGAGTTATTCAAACGAAATATAAAAGAGAAGGATAACACGAACGTTGCGCTAAAAATCAAGAGAAAGTACAACGTCTCTCTTGATACAAAAAATTCAAGTTCTCGTTCTTCAATGCCAATCAGGGCTGCCAACTTCGCTCAAACCGTGCCATTTTTGGCCTTATTTTACTTCTAATGGAGTGTATACAACTGGTTTATCCTATTTTGGAGTTGGAGTTTTGTTTTAGGAATGTGTTTCTAATTTTAATGCTAAATGGTAAGAATTTAAAAGAGTGGCACCTTTTTTGGCACTTTTATTTCTCTACTTGGCACGTTTTTGCACTTTTTTACCGTCAATATGGCACTTCATAGCTAAGGATGGTTGGCAGCCCTGGCAGCATAAATATATATATATCAACGATGCCAACTTCCGGAGAATTCCCCGATTTGTGGGGAATTTGTCTCGTTGCGGGGAATCGGGGAATAGCTGCTTTTTGCGGGGAATTTTGACTATTTAATTTTAAATCATTAAATAACTTACCTAGAGAGCAGAATATTTTTTGTAATGTATTGTTATTATTAAACTAAATTAAATTTTCTTTTAAAACTTACTAGTAAAAAGTTGAAAATTTTGATGATTTTTTTTTTTTAATTTTTTGAATTTTGACTTGACTTTGACTTTTTTTATACAATAAGATACATTTTTATAAAAAATTAGTAAAAAAAAAAATAGCATTTAAATGTTGTATTGGTAAATTTCGCGGTGCTAACGGGGATAAAGATGAAATGATTTGGCATCCCTGATATGTATATATACACAAAAAGAATAATTGAATCTTGCAGAGACTCTCAAACTTGTCTCTCAATAAATTTAATAATAAATTTCCGCCGCTGTTGAGCAATGTCTGCTATTCAACGCTCGAATATCAATATATGAGTTTGAAATAAATGTCAACACACAACAAGTACATATCTCTACCTGAACTGACCGCTACCTGTTCTCCTATGTTGTGTAAGCTGCAAACGAATATGTATTCGTTTTTACTACGTGAGTGTATGTAAATTCAAAACTTTAACTTTCAAGCCATTTTTCTCTAGATCTTGATTATGACACTCTTGCAGCAAATGTGCGATATGATTTGTGTATGATTTATATGCATCTATTCAATAACACGTGAGATATCTACATATACAAAAGATTATAAATATGCTGTTGCTAACTAAGTTCTCGAACGTTGAATACTTAAGCAGGGATCACACGATATGGACATTTGTAGAGATTTGTACATTTTGGCAGCCACTTGGCTGGTTTTGTCTACATACAATTTGTATCGAGAGTGAGTTCACATCAACAAAAAAAAAAACTCCCACTCTGTAACTGCCGAAAATCTTATTCGATGCTTTCACTGTGTTTGTATAAAAAAAAAATATATATATTACTAACATTATTGGCATATAATGCCTCTTTTTGCATTAATCGCACACTGCTAGCTTCAGCACCCAAAAGGTTTCGTCGACAATTTTAAAACCTAATTTCTCAAACATGGGACGTGAAATTTTATTTTCAAACACCACTGGCGTAAAGCCAAACGCCTTGACATGAAGCGTACGAGTATATTTCCTATCCACGTCGCATGTGTGCTTCCTGGATGAAGGAAATTAAATTCTCCTTTGTATGAATTTTAAACAAAGTTTAAGTGATACGAACAGCAAATACCAAGCAACTAATTGGGTTTCGCCATCAAATGCGCCGACACTATCATTATAGCGTATCAAACGTTCCACATAACGGATTGTATCAGGCCCACGTTATGACCAATAGCCGTCAACTGTTTTCGCATAGACTGGAAGTAAGCGCTGCAAAGTGTAGCCCACTGAAAATCAAAAATTAAACAGTTTAAACTACCGAAGATTCGGAGTTATTGCTATAAGCTGCACTTACTCCATGCTAAAACTTAATGCCAACTTCCCACCTAAATGATACGAAATAAGTATTCACTAAATTTTATATCCTCCATACCCAGCCCGTGATCGAAGAATCATTGCTCCACAGCCGCCAGCATACGCTCGGGAAAACCACAAATCAAGTAGCTGGTGTATTTATCGAGCAAATTGAAAGCAGCTACCAGACGTGATTTGTTCTGGGTGAGCGTAATACCATACCATGATCATATCGTTTAAACTAAAGTGCGGAAATAAAATACGATTTTTAATTGTTCAGAAAAGTTTCGAATTTATCTCAGCGAACACACTCACACTGCCCACAAAAGTGCCATCTGTCCCCCAGTCGCCATCTAGAGAATATAAATTAACATCAAGTTCTTCATTTTGTATCACCCAGTCGATAAAGCATTACAGTAGGCTATAGCCAGAGGAACTTTTTCGATGTCCCACACATAAATCTCGTAACTGCGGCCACTCATCTCACGGAATTTTCAACAACGTGTGTGCTATTTTAAATTTGGGTACATTCCAAAACGACAAAATACAAAGCATCACTCTCTTTTATTTCTAAACCGTACTAGAAGAAAAAGTCTAAATTGCGCAACCTTGTTGAAAACTAGTATCTAACCGTGGTTGCGCACATTTGGCTTTGCAATCTGCTTAGGTTTAGAAATAAAAGAGACTAATGAATAGTATTTTGACGTTTTGGAATCCAGCCTTTTACTTACTCTGGTTATTTTTAGTTTATTATTGCCGATAATTTTATTGTTTCTTTGTCCTAGGTTGGGAAGCGCTGAACTGCGTAGCTCTGCGGTCGGCTTAAGAGGAGTAGTGACTAGTGATCGGACTTAAATTTGTGTGGTAGAATCTGGAAAAAGTGGGTAAGATTTCAAAAAAATGTGGTAGATCTCAGGATTTGGATCAAACTCTATACAAAAATTTAAAAAATTCTGCAAGGTTTCACCTAATTTACAAACATTTTAATTAGAATCTAAAACAAAATAAATTTTAGTATAATAAGGTGCAAGATTGAAGTTGCTAAAAATTGCAATTTTTTTCCTCGACAGTTTCGATCATATTTTGAAGGAACAAATGTGGCTCGTTCCAGAAACCGCTACTTGGGATTTGCCGATTTTGACAGTTCTCAAGTAAAAGTAAACAACACTATAAAATCTTTGGATGCACTGAAATTTGCTAATACTTTCACAAAAATCGCCGGTTTTTATCATTTTCGCTCTTAATTTTTTTTATAAATCATATATTTTGAAACTTAACATAATGAAACAAGGTTTACTGTCGAAAAATTCTGCCTGTTGCTTACTGTTTCACAATTTTTGCTCTTAAAATTAAGGAAATTATGTCGAGCAAAAATAAAGCTACTCAAAAACGCGATTATGTGGTAGATTTCATTCCTTGTGTGATAGATGCTCAAAAAAGTGGCAGGTCTACTACAATGTGGTATAAGTCCGATCACTGAAAGTAACATAAAGAGCGCAAATATTTCTCGCTGCGGTTTCAACTTACCACACACAAATGTACCTACCAATGTTGCGAGATTCTTCGTTTTACCTGTAAATTACAGTTTTTTAGACAAGCTCACAGTTGTTTAAATTGCCTCCTAGTGCAAACTACACTTTTTTCCGAAATTTCCGATCTGAACGGATAAATTAAAATTTTTCTTTCGGTATGCTGTAAGTAAATTTTAAATATAAAAGGGAACGATGAAGTTGGAGCATTTTCTCATTTGAAACAGATGCTTTCAGCTGTCCTTTGAATTCCAACCGCCACAGCAAATGTGGAAAATGTTGTTTTCTCAAATCCATTTGAATAAAAAAGGAAATAAACTAGAAATTCCAGCACTCTCTGGTATTTTAAGAACTGAAGATTTATTAAAAGCTGCTGCAGGAGGTACCCAATTTGAGGCATCGAAAAAATGCCCAAAAATATTAATAAAGCAGTTTACAAAAAATAATGATACTGAATATCATTAAAACCAAATGCGATTTAAATGTTCCTTTTTGTAAAGTATTTTTGTTTGATTAAGTATAAGTTAAACGGTTTAAGTAATTTAATTTTAGGAGAATAGTTTTTTTGTTCTTTGTGTTTAGTTATGTTAGTTAATAACATCTGGTAACACCGAAATGTACATATGTACATACATATGTTTCACATGTGTACTTTAAATAAACTCTGTGTTCGTATGGAATAGTAGCTTATGTAGGGGAGTTGGTTTTAGTATAATGCGGCATTCCCTTCGTTCTTTAAACGACAAGGATTTTTTTGATGAGACTAAATAAGAATATTGACTTGCTTATATCGGAACTATTTATTGCACGTTTATTTGTCAAAAGTTCTTCAACGGTTCGGCGCCAGTGAGTCATTCGCAATCGTATGCTGCGAATGCCGCATTATACTAAAGCCAGCCTTTCGATATAAGCTACTGTTCCATACGACCACAGAATTATACTGGTATGAAACCAGTGTTACCGTTGCACATTTTCAAAAACTTGCAGACATTTTAAGAGAGTACCTACTGAAATGCTTACTCACTGCTCAGTTATGTATGTATGAGAAAGTTTAACTTTTTGCTGTATTATTTTCAAACCTGTTTGTGATACTAAAATTATCATCATTCTGCTCATTCATATATGTATGTACACATGTGATTATTTATTTTCTCCGTTGCTGCTCAAAAGTGAGAAAATGAGAAGCATTTTTTTTTTTGTTTTTACTAGGCATACATACATATGTAGCGCGATTGAGAGAAGTGTATTCTATCATTCTTGCATATGTAGGTACATATATGAGGTATTACAATTTTGAGAATTTGTCATAAGTGAGAAGACTTAGCTACTTTGCTCAGTACACTTTCCGCAGTTCGAGGGAGAAAACTGTCGAAATTTTTTCTACCTTGTTGAATGTGCGTTGGAATTAGCTTCAGAAAATCTATTGTTGTTTCAAAGGCCGTGCATATTTTTTTGTTTTCTTTTGGCGTGGAGTGTGTGTTTAAAGATGTCTAAAAAAAGATTTAATATAGAAAAATTTGTGTGGTACGATGCATCTTCAAATAAAAGTGTTTGCCTAATAGAAACTTGCAAAAAGGAGCTCAGTGGAAAGATAAAGGGGAACATTAAAAGACATTATAAACTAGTTCATAGGCAAGATATTGAAAGCGGCGATGAAAGCGATAGCGACGATGTTCCTATATGCAAAAAAAGTAAAAACACAATTAAGTTAAGCACTACTATGAATAAAGCCGATTTTTTGAAGTGTTGCGTTGGATTGGTGACAAAGCAAAATATTCCATTTAGAATATTTGACGACAATGAGTGTTTTAAGCAACTAATTGCACCATACGAGCAGAAATTTGACATAAATTTAAACACAAACAATGTGGGAACAGTTTTGGAGAATGCATATAAACATATAAAATCCGAAATATCAGCTTTAGTTAAAAACAAAATGATTTGCCTCAAAATTGACATTGCCAGCCGAATGGAAGGAAGTGTCCTTGGTATCAACATACAGTACATTAAGGACTACAAAATTTGTATTCACACTATTGGTAAGTAATATTCTCATTTTGATTGTTGACTTTTCCGACAGGACATGATTATGGTGTTTTTGGAACGATTTTCGGTTCCCTTGTCAAATTTGGTTGGGAGACCAATGAGAATAATCAAAATGGCACAACGCCGTAATCGGTTTGTCTGCAATTATAATTGACAAGCGATAACGGAAAATCGTTGCAAAATGCATCACTATTGGTAAGCTAGAGCACTTTAAAGCTCAAAATTAACCGCAAAATTTAATCTTTTTATTTATATACGACAAATAGCGGCCGCTGTAGTGTAGTGGTTAGCAGTGCGCGAAGTGGTAGGTAGCAGGGCCTGGGTTCAAGCCTTGCCAAAAACAGCTTCCTATAATAATACAACCGCCGTTCGGAGTCGGCGTAAAACTGTAGATCCGTTAAAAAAATTTTGTGGAAATCTGCTGGCATTTTTTTCTTTTCGTTTGGTGGCTGAATTGACACAGCCACTGGTCCTGATGTTCGTATCGGAAAATGATTAGTTTTAAATTAACTAACATACCAATCCGGCTCCTCTCGATAGTACCTTTTGGATATGAAAATTATTATGTTTACTTACTATTAAATCGTCTCAGATTGATAATACTACTACTTATATTTTGTAAAAAAAAAAACATTTCTTAACCTCACTTAATTTTCACATTTGAATTATATAAATTAGTTTAAAAAACATTTTTTTTTTTCAGGTATGGTGCAAACAACAAACCGACATACTGCCGCGAACTTGAAAGAGGAAATTTTGAAATGCCTTGAAGAATATAATATTCGTATAAACCAAATTTATTCGTATACAACCGATAATGCAGCCAGTGTATTAAAGCTGTCGAGATTATTGCAAGGAGAGCATCACGATATTATAGACAATGAGATGGTCGACATTGACGTTGCCGAGTGCAATCTGGTTGAATCGAATGTCGCGTCGGTTTTTTCGGCTGTGCGTTGCGTAGCACATGCAGTTCAATTAGCGGCTGATGATGTAATAAAAACACTCGAAAACGACATCGAAGAATGTAGAATAATAGCTAAGAAAGTTCGAACCTTAGTGACACCGGATAACGATGAAATCAGCTTGCCATGCTTAGATGTCATAACAAGATGGAATTCAACTTACAATATGATATGCGAAATTCTTTCGCTTAAAGAATTTATTGAAAACATGGACAATTTTAACAGCTTTGACATAAACTGGATATTCATCCAAAATTTTGTAATGGCATTTGCGCCATTGGCAAAATGCACTTTAAAACTTCAAAAGGAACAATATATATTGGGAGACTTTCTTCGCGATTGGCTAGCATGTGAGTTGGAATTGGAAGAACTAGCTTCTCTAAACCAATACGCGGCAGCTCTCCTAAATGCGATGAGGAGCAGAAAAGATATTCTTTTGAAGCATGATGCCTTTGCAGCCGCAATATATCTTGATCCGCGCTATAATTTCAATGGTACACCTTTTCTTACTGAAGATTGTAAGAAACGCGCAATGGTATGAAAAACTAAATATCGCACAATTTCAACAAAACGGGCATATAGCAAAATTTTACTTGTTCTATAAAATAATCATTATATATATATATATATAGTTACTTAAATTTAGAAAGGCCTTAACTATATTTTTTGAATTCGATTTCTTTGCCTATCTTTCGCAAATTTTTGTGGAAAATGCTGAAAAAATTACTGCTGTAATAAATAATGTAGTTTTTTATAAATAAAAAAATGGTTTAAACAAACTAGGAACTAAGGAACTTAAATTTTTTAAGTTTAAGGAAGTAGAGCCTCTCTATATTATGGCAATAAAATACATACACCGGCGGCAGAAATAATAGACTCGTCGTACTTTTAAGAATTTTGGCTATGTTTCTTTAGTCTATTTTATGTTTAATAAGTAGTTATACAACAAAGATAAATCCGCTTTTCGAACTTTGAGCAAAAATTTGTAAAATTGTCACCAAATATTCAAATTTTTTATTCAGAATTTTTAAACAAATTTTTGGTATGCAGCTTTGTCTCCCATTTAATTTTAGTATAATAAAGTGCAAGTTTCAATTGGCTACAAAATACCGTTGATTTTTAAGAATTTTTTTTTTGCTGATGTGCTCGAAAATTTTCTTATATGGATGGGAATACCTAGCAGCGTCAACAAAAAAAAAAAATTGTCAAAAAGCAAAGGTATTTCTTAGCCACTTGAAACTTACACTTTATTACACTAAACTTGAATGACATATAAGACTGCATACCAAAAATGTTTCTTAAAATTCTGAATAAAAAGTTTGAAAATTCGTCGAATTTTTATAATTTTTGTTCAAAGTTTGAAAAGCGGATTTATAGGATGTTTGTTGTATAGCTACCTAGGCTTTTATAAAAAATATTAAACTTAAGAAAAACTAAAGAAATTCATATAGGCAAAATTCATAAAAGTACGACGAGTCTATTATTTCTACCGCCAGTGTATGTACATGCATTATGAAATTTTGTTAGTTTAGTTGAAACTGTGCGATATATAAATATATACATATACATTACACACTTACATGATTTATGCTTTAGATTTTTAATAATTTCTTTTTAAAGGATCATTTACTTAAAGTATATGAAATGGTGAAGCATTTGGAGAGTGATTCGTATGAGCAGGAGTTTATTAAATGTTCCAATTCATCAAGTTCCAGTTCCCAAGACGACATTCCCACTTCATCAGCGAGTGCTTACGATAAGCTGGATCTTCACGTCCAAAATTTAATGAACACACAAAAGTTATCATCTCAAGGCCTGGCAGCGAGCACTAAACTGAAACTAATGAGACTTTGTGAAGGAGAAAGACTGTCCTTTGGTACCAATGTTCTTGAGTATTGGCGAAAATCGTGTGATAGAGAAAAGGAATTGACGCTAATTGTAGAAACTATATTAGCCCTGCCTGCCACTCAGGTTTCTGTGGAGCGTTCATTTAGCGCATTATCTACAATATTAACAAATTTAAAATCAAAGCTTTCAAAAAAATCTCTTTCTAATTTAGTCATAGTAAAGTTAAATTATGAGCTCCTAAATTTTTCAAATTTTGATCTTGATGATAATACAATAGCAAAGCAAATTGCTTTCACCCATGTATGAATATTCATTATATATATTTATGTACATATGTATGTATACGAACACATAAGACCAACATAATATAAACGCGAATTTTTACAAGTTTCAACCATTTTGCTTTTGTTTTTTTAATGTTTACTAATTTTCATGGAATAGTCAGTATGGCGTACACCGAAGCAACACTAGAACATCTAGTGGGCGTCGGTTTCCCCGGGTGAGACAATACAGCGAATACGGTCAGTCTTGTGACAGAAACCTCTAAGGTTCCTTCTTCAGTTATTCTGATAAATCCTAAAACAACCTTTGGAGGCGAGTTCCTTATTATATATTTAAAACGAACTTATCTTTGTTTAAAGCCATTCCTCGCATTCAAGGTAGAGTCTATATATTGACTTTATGCTCTCAACAATTCCCCGGTGTAGTAATTGCTGCCTTGTGAGCAGAACCACGCAAAGTTGCCTTGGGCTCCTCTGTGACCTGTTTTGTTACCGTTTTCGTATCAATGTAGATCTCTATGATAAAAAAATGCATCCATATCCGCAGTTGGGCCAGATTTCGCCAATACAGTGACGGAGAGACATGCCACCTTTACAAAAAATGTATCAAAATTGGAGTCCAATTTAACTTTTATGTAACCTTATTCCTAAGTCTTTGACCTCATCAGAGGGAATATGCAATTGTATGGTACGAGAAAAGCTTCTTTTGGTTTACTGCTGAGGCCCTCTTTCATCAACTAGTTTGAACCAGTACCTAGATCCATTATAAGCACAAATGATTAGGAGCCCGTCTACCATGAGAAAACAAAGAAAAGAAGAAGAATACCTGAAACCTGAGCCAATGAAACCAACAGTAGAGTTGAATGTGCCCCAATAATGTAGAAATAAAACCATCGGAAGCATTTTCGAAAGTTTCCTGCAGAAGTACGTATCTTCCTCCAAATGTACGTGATATGACACCTTAAATTGAAACCCGCCACAACAACAAAAAAATCCCAAATGTTCAGTTGAGGCAAAAAAATGTTGATAGTGCGCAACCGACGCACAGTGTTTCGACTATATGGAGCAGGGGAGCCAACTCGTTGGGAATTCCCCGATTTGCAGGGAACTTCAGTCTGCGTGGGGAATCGGGGAACGGACCGTTTTTTGTGGGGAATTAAAGACGCTGTGATATAAGCAACTCCATATGTACATACCTATAATTTAAGTTTTTTGTTACTTTTGAATTGAAGTTTTTTAGTTCATTCTTTAACGAAAACCGCTTAAATCTAAGTTTCAAACTTTGTGCAATATTTGAAAAATAAATTCAACAAACTTTCGTAAAAATTTCGAGCTTTTTAATTAGATTTTTTAGAATGATTTTGAGTATGCAGTTTTGTAGCTCGTTGGGGAATTCTCAAAAATGAGTTGGCTACCCTGATATGGAGGCAGGTGGAAAAAGCCATATTGACAGTTGATACAAAAATCTGCGAACAGTACATCTCCAAAAAAAAAACATACTAGGAGTTGCAGGAATCGACTGATCACTTTAGTTGCGTTTGGTGTTGGCCCCATAAGAGAAAGGGTCTCTTTTTCAACTGTAATCGATTATTTGCGTGTCATGGATTATTCACTTGAAGGTATTTATCATTTTTTTGGTACTTTTTTTATAAAAGTATCACGGACCGCAAATAAGTGTTATGGATTGAATAAAAAATTATTGTGAAGGCAGGGTCCAAAACATATGGGTTATATAAAATTTATGGTTTCTCAAAGATCAACGCGGGTAAGGTATACATCTTTGTTTAAATTTATTTTACGTTCACAAAATATATATATTTTTTTTGTATTACGAAATGTGGATTACATGAGATTCTTTGATTTTATCTCACATGAAAATCTTCAAGTGTAGTACACTTGAATATCATATCTAAATAAAACTTGAAGACGAACGCTTTTATGTTGTATTAGAGGACATCTTATACAGAGAGACTTTGCTGCCTTCGAATCGAAGTACTTCTTTAGCAAAAGTTTAATGATTTTTGACGAGCTTTAGTTTAGTTACATTAGGGTGGTAGAAAGTTGGATATGGTGGATAAGCACTAGAACAGGGTACAGAGTACGCTGTTGGCAGTTGTCCTTAAACCTAACTATATAAAATTATATACCAAATAAAAGGTATTGCTCTTTCTAGTAAATATATCATTTAATATATGTAGTTAATTACGTATTTTATAGACAAAACATACGTAATTTATTTATATATTTTGACAGATATTGCATTGAAAATTATGTCAAACTGCAAAAAACTTTAGTGTGGACTTAATTTGGACTACAAATATACCCCATTAAAACCACTTAAATTAATTTTTCTGTAAACAAATCCAAAAGAAGAAAAAGAAACCAAAAATTAGTTGTTTTTGTTCTGACACCGTGAATAACCCTATTGCGTCGATGCATAAGGTTGGTAGTACTGATAAATTTGGTTGCATGCGAAGCATAATCAGCCTTAAGTTTTGAAAAGTTATGTAACGTTCGCATAATCAGATCTTTATAATTAATTTAATATTTTTCTGATTTTTATACCCGAGCGCTCTGCACCTACCTGGCTACGACTATTAGTCTAAGAGCTAGCAACGTTTTTGAGAGAGAATTTCAGGACAGCTGTTTTTTTGATATGACATCTCTCTCACTCCCTCGGTTAGCGTTGGGCCATCTGGCAGACGGTAATGGTTGCGTTGACTAGTAATCGCATCGTATCTTTACAGTTAAAAATGCAAATTTTTTAAATAATTTTAGTAAGCAATTTATATTGAGCTCGAGGTCGTTTTTTAAATTAAAATTTATTGTGGAAAAGCAACAATAATTTGAAAAAATTGTTGAAGTGATAGCTATTTCGGAAATTAAAAAGGCGTACTTAGCACGGTGCATAGGCAACTGGCTGAGTCTGTGGGATCGTCGGTTCGAATCCTACTGAAAGAAGTCTGATGAGGAAATGTGGTGATTTCCGAAATAGCTATCACTTCTACCATTTTTCAAATTATTGTTGCTTTTCCACAATAAATTTTCATTTAAAAAACGGCCTCGAGCTCAATATAAATTGTTGAATATAATTGTTATAAGGCCAAAAAAAAAATAACAAAAAACAAATAATTTTAGTAAGGCTAATTTTCTTTTCATAGGCTATAACTAGCTTTTAGAAACGTAGATTTATTATTGTCAGACATGTCCGTTGTTGCCATACCTCATTTTTTATTAAAAAATAATAATTTTTCAACTAATTTTAATAAAGCTCAAAGTTTAATATGATGTTGTTTAAGTACTAATGAATCTCAAATTAATTTGCCAGACATTAATTCGGTTTCTAAAGCAAGAGCAAGACCGATTTAAAGCTGAAAAAGTATTACGCTGGTAGTGAGGGAAACTATAACTACTTATCTAACGTTATAACATAAATCTAATTATTGGAATATCTAAAATTATATATGTATATTTCTTTTTCAAATACAAACATTAAGACAAATAAAAACCTAAAACATTTCAGAAAACGTCAACTTGTATAGTATCGGAATTAAGCAAGAAAAGTAAGAGAAAAACGTATACATTCTGATATTCATAATTGTGTCATAAAAAATACTGACTTACAACAAATATGCACACTGGATGCCACTATCCAATTCCTATGCAGAATCGCTTGCTGATTCCGAAAATCGAGTATTTTTTCCATAAGTAAGTTTTGGAGTTATTTGCAATTTACCGTTATTCAGCTTAAAAAACACGGAAAGGAGAATACTACTTAGTAAGCGTTATAATCCAAAATTACATGAGGAATTTGGACATTTTTCCCCTTTTCGTTTAGTGACATAGCCCCAAATAAAACAAGTAAGAAAGTCGAAGTTCGGGCGGAGCCTAACAATAAATACCCGGCGCAAGTATTAAATATATCGTCGTTTAAAGTACAAAACCGCGTACCGTCATTCTGCAAAACCGCGTAACTGGCATTTGCGGCCAAAAATTGAATTTGCTCACAAAAGCTCTTGGCTCAATCCTAATCCATTCGTCCTGAAATACACTAGCCACAAATGCGACTGCTTTATAAAAAAGAGAAACATTTTGAAATATGAGTGTTTTTACTCTCTAGAAAATAATTTATGAAACCTCACATACGCGGTTTTGCATTATCTTGATGCGCGGCTTTGCATTTTGTTGATACGCGGTTTTGTACTTTAAACGACGACGATATGCTTTTCACCCTTCCGAAAACTACCGCAACATGGTGAGCAGGGGTGGTTTTGCCTATTTTAAACATCTTCGATAGAACGTTAAGTTAGACATAATGAGATAAACTTATACAGTCATATGTTGGCGGTATCATGCCCATTTTCAAAAATTCCAAATCATGTTACTTCTTTTCAAAGGATTGTTGTTAGCATCAATTTTGAATAAATTAGCTTTAATATTATTTACTGATTTATCGAAGATTTTGTATTTCTCTAAATTACCATTATATCGTATGTGGGCGTNCAGTCATATGTTGGCGGTATCATGCCCATTTTCAAAAATTCCAAATCATGTTACTTCTTTTCAAAGGATTGTTGTTAGCATCAATTTTGAATAAATTAGCTTTAATATTATTTACTGATTTATCGAAGATTTTGTATTTCTCTAAATTACCATTATATCGTATGTGGGCGTGGTTTTGGTCCGATTTTAAAAATTGTAAGCCAACAACTGTGCAAAGTTTCAAAGTTTGGGAGAAATCGGTTGAGCGGTTACTTAGATATACACATGTAATCATAAGTGGGCGTCGCGACGCGTCGCTACCAGTGTTGCCAGAACTTTTTGGGCCGACCGGCTAGTTTGGCAAAAAAAAGCGGCTAAAAATGGCAAAAATGTTTTAGTGAAATTTCACATAGACTCTGGCAAAAAACGGCTAAAATGTTTTAATGAAAATTCCATGCTTTATTTAAATAAATCGCAAGAAACGAAAGACTAGTTAACACCATTAATTTATATCGAGTGTATATTCCTCATCATCAAATGAATCACTATTGTATATATCACCTGAATTCATTAATTTTAAGAGATCGTCATCTACAGTAAAATTATGGCAGCATTTTTCTTCACGTTTTAAACCGTATCTTATATATAAAATAGCGTTTAACGTTTTAACGCACATTGGATTTCTTTGCTTAGTTTTTATTATATTCATTGAACTAAATATTCGCAGTACTTCTGCATTACTTATAGGCAAAACAAGAAAACTAAAAACTAGGTTGCAAAGGTCAGCAAAAGGGTTTTCTCCTAGGGCATTTCGAAATTGATAAACTTCGGCCCAAAATTTTACAGTTGAGTCTAATTACTCCAAGTATGTAACGTTAACCGTTGCCATTGCATCTCTATGGATGTTATTTCGTCGGCATTATATTTGTGCTTTTGTTGCTGTAGTTGAACAAATACTTTTGGTTTAATTACTCTTAATGCATTTCCAACCGAAAAAAGTCAATTTTTTGTAATGTGGCAATATTTGTAGGGAGGCGTTGGCGTAATTCCTTTATTAAAGTGATAATAAAATAGCGACCATTTTCTCGAATTATTTTCTCGGCTTCGTGGTCAAAAGCATTTGTGCTTACTTTTGTTTTTAAATACTCTTCCAAACTGTGACAAAACTGAGGAAATGGAGCAAGGTATGGTTCCATCGGGGAGCATCTAGGATCAAATGTGTCCGCGCTAATAACCACTAGGGAGCATAGATGCGAAAGTAAAACATTGAGTTCATTAAAAATCTTCATTGGGTCTGCATTATTGCTTTCGAACAACTTGTTTANAATAGTAAAATCGGCTAAAAACGGCTAACTTTTTTTTACAAACCGGCTAACAAATCGGCTGCCGGCTAGATCGAATTTTCTCCGGCTAGTTGCTATCAAAACCGGCTAAATCTAGCCGGAAAACCGCTAAAATGGCAACGCTGGTCGCTACGCCCATTTTCCAAAACTTTATAATATTCCCAGTTTTCGTCTAAAAATTATTATAAATATTAATTTTGAGTGGCTAGTCTTCAGTAGTTACTAAAATATCGGAGTTTTCGTATTTCTGAAAACTAACGTTACATGGGAGGTGGGTGTGGTTATTGTCCGCTTTTGCCCATTTTCAATACCATCCGTCCTACGTCCGAAAGAAGTACACGTACCAAGTTTCCTTAAGTTATCTTAATTTTTACTGAAATTATCGTATGCACAGACGGACGGACGAACGGACAGACAGTCACCGCTTAATTGATTTCTCTTTTGATTCTGATCATTTATGTATACATTTTTCTATATCTATCTCGATTCGTTTTGCCTGTTACAAACAACCGTTATGTGAACAAAGTTATAATACCCTTGTGCACAAGTGCGCTCGGGTATAAAAATTGGACTTATATCATTACACAAGGACTGACATAATCCCAAATTTTAAAATTGGAGTTATGCCACTTGGCCCTATGTGATGGCACCGATTGTTGGGTATGATGCTTTATGTTAGACAAAAGGCGGAGTATAAAGGATTCAAATTGAGGAAATTAGCCTATGCTTACAGAGGATATGTAATAAGGTAACCGACGAAGACTTGCGTGCCACTTGCGCTTTTCTCTCAAAGTTTTTACATCTGGTAAACCATAATAAAGGTTAAAATTTAAAAGTTAATTAATAAAATTTAAGTAAAAACTGTTGAAACTTAACAGTAAAATACTTTTTTCGCAAAATCATGAAGGACACTTTTATTTTTCAAAAAAAAAAAAAAAAAAAAAAAAAAAAANAAAAAGGAGTACAAAAGAAGTACAAAACTAAAAAAGGAGTACATTTCCAGATTTGGTTTTTGGAGTACAAGCGAGTACATTGCAATAAAAGGAGTATGTTTGCTCCCAAAAGCAGTACGTCTGGCAACCCTACTTATAGTATTAGAAAAAAAATTGTATTACCGGTTCGTCAGGTCTTGAAATTGGATGAATATTTTAGAAAATTTCTTGTAGTTTCCGAGCATATAATTGTATATTTTCGCGCGAACTTTCGATTTCCTTAATTTTCCGATTTTCAGCTTAATTAATTACCTACATAGTTTTGCGCAAAGGATTTTTCAAAAAACAAGGAAATGTCACAAATTGAGACAATTCAGCATATTTACGCTTATAAAATATATAAATATAACCTTTCAATTACTGAGGGTGGAAAGCTGAAAACTAAAACTAAACAAAATTGCATCAAATCGGTTGATTACAGGTTGTGGACGTTATAGTTATCCAATCTTTCCCATATTTATTATACATTTAGGTTTGTCTAATAAAAGAGAGAAGAGTAGAAACTAAATTTCATCGAAATCGGATTTAATGTTTCCGCCACAAGGGTGGGGGCGTGGCAATTAGTTCATCTAAGCATACCATATTTCATAATTGCCTTGTCGCTATCAAAGATGGAGCCAGATCTGTCATGACTCCTCACTTTTTGGAACCTTTGTACTAAAGCGACATTTTTGATCTGTTCTTGTTCCTAAGAAGAGGCTGGGAAATGTACTTGAATTAAGTATGGCTGGGATTCGCTGCTTTGCTTTTTTAGAAGGCATATACCGTTGATAGACTTTCAAGAGAAAATCGAATGTTTCGGCTAGTGTAGGGTAGACTGGGTCGAAAAAAAAAGTTGCTAATGTCCGCCCCTAAATTTA